>NC_133618.1:404406955-404706955 GCF_048593235.1 Sminthopsis crassicaudata | reverse complement strand
TATGAAATAAGTGCAATGTAGTTTTGGAATGGTGCCCAGAGTTGCTAAGAGGAGGAGAAAAGGAATAATGGAGGAAATGGTGTTTGATCAGAGTCTCAAAGAAAACTCAGGATTCCAAAAATGGGAGGAGATGAGAAAATAAATTGTGGGGTGGGAGTGGAAAGAAAGGAGCATGATGTTCATTGCAAAAGCACAGATATTGAAAAAGAAGAATCATGTTTGTTGTGAAAACATCCAAGTAGGCTAATGCACTTGCTCAAAAGGATAAAAAGGGAAGAATTGCATAAAAACATTCAACTTGCTCTCCACTCACTCATTTTTGAGTTCTTTGTAATTTGGCTTCAGACCTCATCACTCAAATGAAGCTGTTCTCTCCAAAAGTAGCCCCTCCCTCTGTCTCTATCTCTGTCTCTCCTTTTTTCTCTCTCTCTCTCTTTCCATCCCTACTTCTCTCCATCCTGCCTCCTTTCTCTTTCCTTCCCTTGTCTACCCCCTCTTTCTTTCCTCACTCTTCTATCTTTTCTATTTTTTCTCTCCCCTTTCTCTCAAAATAATTTTCTGTTAATAGCTTTCATTTTGTCATCACCTTCATTTTAAGAGATATCCTTTCCCATTTTCCTACTCAGAAATCCCATTCCTTGCAACAAAGAGCAAAGAAGAAGGAGGAAACCAGTAAAATGATCAGCAATATAACATTAACAGAATCTGACAGTACATGGAATATTTCACAGTAAAAATCCCTATTCACTCTTGCAAATAAGATGTATTTTCTAATGTCTTCATTGGGAATCATTTTATAATTCTGCTCATTGTAAGGTCATCACCTTTAGTTTGCATGTATTTATCTGTGTGAATGTGTGTGTGTGTGTGTGTATGTGTGTATAATTATTCTTGGTTCTGCTTACTTCATATTTCTCTGTTTTACTCATATTGCTCCTTCTTAATCATATTGCATTTATATATTGCACAATTTGTTTAGCTATTGATGGATACAATTTGTTTCTGGATTATTTTTACACTTAAAAGTGACTATCAAATTTTTGATATATATGGGATTATTTTTGTCTTTAAGTTCCTTTGGATTAATACTTATCAATAGGCTCTCTGAGTAAAAAGGGATAAATCTTTTTACTAGCTTCTTAGCATAATTACAAATTATTTTCCATGACTCCACTAATAATGTATTATTTCATTGGAATTTTCACAACTTATCTAAAATTGACTATTCATTTTATAGTTTGGTTTTTGCCACTTCTATATGTGAGATCAAACTTCAAAATCATTTTGATTTTCATTTTTCCTAACATTGGTGATATGGAGGAATATTTCATAAGGTTATTAATACTTTGTGATTCTTAAGAATTGCTTATTCATATTCTTTGTACAGTTATTCATTGGAGAATAGCTTTTGGCTTTTCTTACATTAGTTTCCGATATAGCTTAGATACATAGGGATATAGCTTTTAAGAAATGTTTTATGCAAATATATTTTCTTATTGATAACTTTCCTTATTAGACCAGTTGTATTTATTTTGCTAATAAAAAATCCTTTTAATTTAATTTAATCAAGTGTGTGGGGTTTTTTGCTTCTAATCCTTGTAAAGAACTCACCTTCTAATCATAGCTGTGAAAAAGTATTGGATTGGGCTCCTTCTAATTTGTTTTGAGTGGTATCATCTTAAATATTCATGTTGCATATCCATTTTAAGCTCATTGTAGCATAAAGTGAAAGATGTTAATCTAAGTCAATGATAGCAAGTTGTAATTTGCAAATGTGATGGCATTACCTCTAGCTCTTATAATCCTTAAATTCTCTATGGTATTTAATACTTTAAATCACCTATTTGACACTACCCTTCCTAGATTTTTTTTTTTGGCCATACTATCTTTTGTTCTTTTACTGCTATTCATGATCTTTCTCCTTTGCTGGTTCATCATCCATATAATACTTCTAACTATAGGTATATCGCAAAGTTATATCCTAGGCTCTCTTCTATCTCTCTTTCAATAACCACTTTATAATATCACTACCACTACCAAGTTCATAAATAAAAACAAGTATTAAGTGTTTTATTTTGTGTGCTAATTATGTATAAAGATGCAAATAAATGCAAAAACAGTTTTTTCCAGCAAAATGCTTATATTCTAATAGTTAAAACAGCACAAATAAAATGCACATACCACTTTTATTATATAAATAGAAAGTTATCTCAGAGGGAATACACAAGTGATGGGGAGGAAAGAAGAGGGAGGGGGAGAAACTGGAAGTAAAACTTCTGCTGCTTGCTTGCATAAAGTGGGAATTTAGCTCAGTCTTGAAGAAAGTCAACAAAATCAGGACTTTGAGAAAAAAGAGAGAATACTTTCAAGACGTGGAGAATAGCCAGTGAAAGGCATGGAAATGTGAAATGAAATGTTTTAAATGTTGAACTGCAAGGAAGCTTGTGTTATTGTTTGACAGAATATATGTAGAAGAATGGAGTCTATGAAAATTGAAAATATAGGAATGGACTCATATCCTCATTTCTTTTTTTCCATTCTTTTTTTTCCTTTCTTAAAAATTAATTCTTTAATTATAATTTTTTGACATTACATATGCATGGGTAATTTTTTTTAACATTATCCCTTGTACTCATTTCTTTTCTGAATTTTCCCTTCCCTCTCTCTACCCCCTACCCTAGATGATAGGCAATCCCATACATGTTACATGTGTTACAGTATATCCTAGATACAATATATGTGTATAAAACCGAGTTTCTTGTTGCACGGTAAGAATTGGATTCAGAAGGTAAAATAAACCTGTGTAGAAAGACAATAGTGCAAACAGTTTACACTCAATTCCCAGTGTTCCTTCACTGGGTATAGCTGATTCTGTGCATCACTGATCAATTGGAATTGGATTAGCTCTTCTCTATGCTGAAGATATCCACTTCAATCAGAATACATCTTCATATAGTATTGTTGCTGAAATGTATATGATCTCCCGGTTCGGCTCATTTCACTCAGCATCAGTCCATGTAGGTCTCACCAAGCCTCTCTGTATTCATCCTGTTGGTCATTTCTTACAGAGCAATAATATTCCATAACATTCATATACCATAATTTGCCCAACCATTCTCCAATTGATGGGCATCCATTCATTTTCCAGTTTCTAACCACTACAAAAAGAGTTGCCACAAACATTTTGGCACATACAGGTCTCTTTCCCTTCTTTAGTATTTCTTTGGGATATAAGACCAGTAGTAGTACTGCTGGATCAAAGGGTATGCACAGGATAACTTTTTGGGCATAGTTCCAAATAGCTCTCCAGAATGGTTGGATTCTTTCAGTGTCCCCGTTTTCCCACATCCCCTCCAACATTCATCATTATTTTTGCCTGTCATCTTAGCTAATCTGACAGGTGTGGAGTGGTATCTTAGAGTTGTCTTAATTTGCATTTCTCTGATAAATAGTGATTTGGAACACCTATATGAGTGGAAATAATTTCAATTTCATCATCTGAAAATTATCTATTCATATCCTTTGACTATTTATCAATTGGAGAATGGCTTGATTTCTTACAAATTAGAGTCAGTTCTCTATATATTTTGGAAATGAGGCCTTTATCAGAACCTTTAACTGTAAAAATATTTTCCCAATTTGTTACTTCCCTTCTAATCTTATTTGCATTGGTTTTGTTTGTACAAAAGCTTTTTGGTTTGATATAATCAAAATCTTCTATTTTGTGATCAATAATGACCTCTAGGTCTCCTTTGGTCATAAATTCCTTCCTCCTCCACAAGTCTGAGAGGTAAACTATCCTATGTTCCTCTAATCTATTTACTGAGAAATACAGAGCTTAGTAGGAATCTTGAAATGTAAGTACAAATGCAGAGACATCTAGAAAGTAAATATATTTGAGCAATTAGAAGAAGCTATGTGATGATATAAGATTAATGTCCTAATAGTGGCAGAGGAAACAAATATCTTTATTTTCAGAATTTATTGAGGCAGTTAGATATGAAAAACAGAGGACCTGATAAAAAAAAGTTGATCTGCGAAACCAATTTTGTATATTACATAAAGAAGCAAATGAATAGTAACATAATGTTTGACAAACCCAATTATTCTAGTTATTGAGATAAAAATTCAAGATAAAAACTGCTTCAAAAACTAGAAAATATTTTGGCAGAAATCAAGTATAGACAAAGTCTCATGATTTATACTGACTTAGAAATCTAAATAGATGTATTACTTAGAAATAAAAGGTGATAGTGTAAGCAAATTAGAGAAGGAAAGAAGAAATTATCATTGAAGTCTGTGCACAGAGGAAGAGTTCATGACCAATCAGGAGATTGAGAGTATCATGGGAAATAAAATTAGATCATTTTGATTATATAAAATTAATTTTTGAATAACTTAAATGCTATTAAAATTAGAAGGAAAGCAAGTAACTGGTAGAAAAATCTTTGTACCAATAATTTTTCTGATAAAGATTTCATTTTCAAGATACATAAGAAACTTTCAGATTTGTCAGATGAGGAGCCAACTGATAAGTGGTCAAAGGATATGAGAAGATAATTTCAAAGAAAGAAATCTAAACTTAGCAAAAAATTATCCAAAATATTAATAGAGCAACACAAGTTAAGGTAATTCTGAGTTTTTAATTTGTACTTGTCAGACTAGCAAAGATATAAAAAGAGGTAAAATCATGACTGTGTAGAGGTAACTAGCACACAAACTGGGACACTGATATGTTGTTGGTGGAATTGTGAACAAATCCACCATTCTGAAGAGCAATTGGAACTAGGCTCAAAAATTTATCAAAGTGTGCATACTCTTTAATCCAGCAGTGTTACTACTGGGATTATATCCCAAAGAAATCTTAAAGAAGGGAAAGGGACCTGTATGTGCAAGAATGTTTAAGGCAGCCCTTTTTGTAGTGGCTAGAAACTGGAACTTGAGTAGATGCCCATCAATTGGAGAATGGCTGAATAAATTTTGGCATATGAATGTTATGAAATATTATTGTTTGGTAAAAAATGACCAACAGGATAATTTCAGAAAGGCCTGGAGAGATTTACATGAACTGATGCTAAGTGAAATGAGCAGAACTAGGAGATCATTATACAGTTCAACAATAATACTATATGATGATCAGTTCTGATTGTGTGGCTCTCTTCAACAATGGGATGATCCAAATCAGTTCCAATTGATGAAGAGAACCAGTTATATCCAGCAAAAGAACTATGGGAAATAAGTTTGGACCACAACATAGCATTTCCACTCTTTCTGTTATTGTCTGCTTGCATTTTTGTTTTCCTTCTCAGATTATTTTTTACCTTCTTTCTAAATCTAAATTTTGTGTATAGCAAGATAACTGTATAAATATGTTTACATATATTGTATTTAACATATACTTTAACATATTTAATATATATTGGACTGCCACCATCCTGGGGAGGAGGTGTGAGGAAGGAGGGGAAAAGTTGGAACAGAAGGTTTTGCAAGTGTCAATGTTGAAAAATTACCCATGCATATGTTTTGTAAATAAAAAACTATAATAAAAAGGAATTTTTTATCAATTGATTTCAGAGAGGCCTGGAGCAATTTATATGAATTGATGCTAAATTAAATAAGCAGAAACAGGAGATCATAGTACATGGCAACACAAGATTATACGATGATCAATTCTGATGGACCTGGCTCTCTTTAACAATGAGGTGATTGAGGCCAGTTCATCTTGTCATGAAGAGAGCCATCTAAACCCAGAGAGAAGACTGTGGGAACTGAGTGTGGATCACAACACAGCAGTTTCACTGTTTTTGTTATCGTTTGCTTGTGTTTCATTTTCTTTCTCATTTTTTCCTTTTTCTTGTACAGCATGATAATTTACATAAATATGTATACATATATTAGATTTAACATATGTTTTAATATGTTTAACATATATTGGATTGCTTGTCATCTGAGGGAGGTGAGGGGAAGAGGGGAAAATTTGGAATGCAAGATTTTGCAAGGGTCAATGTTGAAAAATTATCCATGAACTTATTTTGAAAATGAAAAGCTTTTATAATTTAAAAAATATTATCAATGCAACAACAAACTTCAATTCTAGAATACTAATTATAAGGCATGCTACTTCATCTCCTGAGAGGTGATGAACTCATAGTCCAGAAATCAATATGTATATTTTGTATTATAACTTTTTATTTACTAGATATATGCATGTTTTTCAGCATTGACAGTTGCAAAACCTTTTGTTCCAAATTTTCCCCTCCTTCCCCCCACACCTTCCCCCAGATGACACATAGACCAATACATGTTAAATATAAAGTATATGTTAAATACAACATATATATATACATATACAAATATATATATATATATATATACATAGACAAACAAAAAGAATCGGACTTTGAAATAGTGTACAATTAACATGTGAAGGAAATCAAACATGCAGGCAGACAAAAATAGAAGGATTGGGGATTCTATGTAGTGGTTCACACTTGTTTCCCTGACTTTTTCTTGCTGGGTGTAGCTGGGTCACTTCATTACTGTTTTATTGGAGCTGATTTGTTTCATTGCATTGTTGAAGAGGGCCACATCCATCAGAATTGATCATTATATAGTATTGTTGATCTCCTGGTCCTGCTCATTTCACTCAACATCGGTTCATGAGTCTCTCCAGGCCTTTCTGAAATCATCCTTCTGGTCATTATTTACAGAATAGTAATATTTCATATTACACATTAATATACACATTCACACAATTACATATTCATATACCACAATTTATTCAGCCTTTCTCCAACAGAGGGGCATCCACTCAGTTTCTAGTTTCTGGCCATTACAAAGAGGGCTGCCACAAACATTTTGCACATACAGGTCCCTTTCCCTTCTTTAAGATCTCTTTGGGATATAAGACTAGTAGTAACACCGCTGGATTAAAGGATATGCACAGTTTGATAACTTTTTTGAGCATAGTTCCAAATCACTTTCCAGAATGGCTGGATGTGTTCACCGTTCCACCAACAATGTATCTTTGTCCCAGTTTTCCCACATCCCCTCCAACATTCATCATTATCTTTTCCTGTCATTCTAGACAATCTGACAGGTGCGTAGTGGTACCTCAGAGTTGTCTTAATTTGCATTTCTCTTTTTAATAATGATTTGGAGCATCTTTACATATGGCTAGAAATAGTTTCAATTTCTTCATGTGAGAATTGGCTGTTCATATCCTTTGGCCATTTATCAATTGGAGAATGGCTTGATTTCTTATAAATTAGGGTCAATACTCTATATATTGTGGAAATGAGGACTTTATCAGAACTTTTGATTGTAAAAATGTTTTCCCAGTTTATTGCTTCCCTTCTAATCTTGTCTGCATTAGTTTTGTTTGTACAAAAACTTTTCAATTTGATGTAATCAAAATTTTCTATTTTGTGATTAATAATGATCTCTAGTTCTTCTTTGGTCATAAATTCCTTCCTCCTCCACAGGTCTGAGAGGTAAACTAGTCTATGTTCTTCTAATTTATTTACAATTCATTCTTTATGCTTAAGTCATTAACTCATTTTGACTTTGTCTTGTGTATGGTATTAAATGTGAGTCAATGCCTAGTTTCTGCCATACTAATTTCCAATTTTCTCAGCAGTTTTTGTCAAACAGTGAATTCTTATCCCAAAAGCTGGGGTCTTGGGGTTTGTCAAACACTAGATTATTAAAGTTATTGACTATTTTGTCCTTGGAACATAACCTATTCCACTGATCAAGTAGTCTATTTCTTAGCCAACACCAAATGGCTTTGATGATCACTGTTTTAAAATATAATTTTAAATCTGATACAGCTAGGCCACCTTCATTTGCTTTTTTTTTTTTTTAATTAGTTCCCTTGAAATTCTTGACCTTTTGTTTTTCCATATGAACTTTTTTTTTGTTATTTTTTCTAGGTGATTAAAATAGTTTTTTGGGGGAGTCTAATTGGTATAGCACTGCATAAATAGATTAGTTTAGGTAGTTTTGTCATCTTTATTATATTTACTTGCCCTATCCAAGAGCATTTTATATTTTTCCAATTGGTTAGATCTGACTTATTTGTGTGGAATGTGTTTTGTAATTTTCCTCTTTTAGTTCCCAATTTTTCCCTTGGCAGATAGATGACTAAATATGTTATACTTCAGTAGTTACTTTAAAGGGAATTTCTCTTTGTAATTCTTAACTGTTGGATTTTGTTATTGATATATAAGAATGCTGATTTCTTATGGGGGTTTATTTTGTATCCTGCAATTTTGCTAAAGGTGTGGATTATTTCTAATAGCTTTTTAGTCGAATCTCTGGGGTTCTCTAATTATATTATCATATCATCAGCAAAAAGTGATAATTTGGTTTCCTCATTACCGACTCTAATTTCTTTAATCCCTTTGTCAACTCTCATTGCCGAAGCTACCATTTCTGATACAATATTGAGTAGTAATGGTGATAGTGGGCAACCTTGTTTCATTTGTGATCTTATTGGGAATGGTTCCACTTAATCCCCGTTGCATTTGATACTTCTGATGGCTTTAAATAGATGCTACTGATTATTTTAAGGAAAAGTCAATTTATTCCTATACTCTCAAGTGTTTTTTTAATAGGAATGGATGTTGGATTCTATTAAATGATTTTTCTGTATCTATTGAGATGATCATATGGTTTTGGTTAATTTTTTTCATTGATATGGTTAATTATACTAATAGTTTTCCTAATATTGAACCAGCCCTGCATTCCTGCTATAAATTCTACTTGGTCATGGGGTATTATCCTGGGGATGATTTTCTGTAGTCTTTTTGCTAATATTTTATTTAAGATTTTAGCATCAATATTCATTAGGTAGATTGGTCTATAATTTTCTTTTTCTGTTTTCAACCTACCTGGTTTTAGGTATTAGTACCAAATCTGTGTCATAAAAGGAATTTGGTGGGACTCCTTCATTCCCTATTTTTTTCAAATAGTTTATATAGCATTGCGGCTAAATGTTCTTTAAATGTTTGGTAGAATTCACATGTAAATCCATCTGGTCCTGGATATTTTTCCTTAGGGAGTTGATTAATAGCTTGTTCTATTTCTTTTTCTGAAATGAGACTGTTTAAGCAATTTACATCCTCTTCTATTAATCTGGGAAGCCTATATTTTTGGAGGTAGTCATCCATTTCACTTAGGTTATCAACTTTATTGGCATAAAGTTGGGTAAAGTAACTTCTTATTATTGCTCTAATTTTCTCTTCATTGGTAGAAAGTTCTCCCTTTTCATTTTTAATAATAACAATTTGATTTTCCTCTTTCCTTTTTCCAATCAGATTTACCAAAATTTTATCTATTTTATTGTGTGTTTTTTTCATAAAAGCAACGCTCAGTTTTATTTATTAATTCAATAGTTTTTTTAACTTTCAATGTTATTAATTTCTCCTTTTTATTTTAGAATTTCAAATTTAGTATTTGATTGAGGGTTTTTAATTTGGTCTTTTTCTAGCTTTTGAAGTTGCAAGCCCAATTCATTGATCTTTTCTTTCTCGTTGTTATTCAAGTAAGCCTCTAAAGATATAAAATTTCCCCTAGTACCACTTTGGCTGCATCCCACAAACTTTGGCATTATGTCTCATTGCTGTCATTTTCTTGGATGAAATTATTAATTATGTCTATAATTTGTTGTTTCACCCAATCATTCTTTAAGATGAGATTATTTAGTTTCCAATTACTTTTTGATCTATTTACCTCTAGCTTTTTGTTGAATGTACATTTTATTACATTGTGATCTGAAAAGAATGCATTTACTATTTCTGCCTTCCTGCATTCAATTTTGAGATCTTTATGTCCTAATATATGGTTCAATTTTTGTATAGACTCCATGAACTGCTGAGAAGAAAGCTGTCACCATTCAGTTTTTTCCAAAGATTTATCATACCTAATTTTTCTAATATTCTATTTACCTCTTTAATTTCTTTCTTATTTGTTTTGTGGTTTGATTTATCAAATTTTGAGAGTGCAAGGTTAAGATCCCCCACTATTATAGTTTTGCTGCCTATTTCTTCTTGCAACTCTCTTAATTTCTCCTTTAAGAAGTTTGATGCTATACCACTTGGTGCATATATGTTTAATATTGATATTGCTTCATTGTCTATGCTACCCTTTAGCAGGATATAGTTTCCTACCTTATCTCTTTTAATGAGATCAATTTTTGCTTTTGCTTGATCTGAGATAAGGATGGCTACCCCTGCTTTTATTACTTCACTTGAAGCATAATAGATTCTGCTCCAGCCTTTTACCTTTACTGTGTATGTATCTCCCTATTTTAAATATGTTTCCTGTAAACAATATATTGTAGGGTTCTGGCTTTTGATCCAATCTTTTATCCACCTCTGCTTTATGGGAGAATTCATTCCATTCACATTTACAGTTAAAAATGCTAATTCTGTATTTTCTGCCATCTCATTATCCCCAGATTATGCTTTTTTTTTTTTTTTTTTTTTTTTTTTTAACCCCGGTCACCCTTCCCCAGTATTAAACTTATGGGCCCCACTTGCATCATACAACTCTCCCTCTTTAGAATCCCTTCTTCTCCCTTTGAATCCCTTCCCCTTTCTTGTACCTTTTCCTTATTACTCTTTTCTGTTTCCCTTTTCCTCTCCCACTTTTTAATGAGGTGAGAGAATTTTTCTCTGAAAACCTATGCTAATTATTTTCTCTTTGAGCCAAATCTGATGAGAGTAAGATTTACACAATGTTCCTCCCCCTCTCTAAATTCTCTCAGATATGATAGGGTTCTTTTGCCTCTTTGTGGGATTTAGTTTCCCCCTTTTTATCTCTTTTCCCTTTTTCTGATACTATTCCCTTTCCATTTCTACTTCCCCTTTTTAATGTTATATTAGTAAAATCTTATTATACATGCATTCTTTATGTATATCCATAACAGAAATACAGTTCTCAAGAGTCTTTTTCTGCTCCTCTTGAGTCCTATAGTTGGAGGTCAAATTTTTTGTTTAGTTCTGATTTGTTCCTTAGAAACAAATGGAATTCATCTATTTCATTTAATGTCCATCTGGGTAGTTTATTTTTGGCTGTATTCCAAGTTCTTTTGCCTTTTGGAATATCCAATTCCAGGCCCTTTGATCTTTTAATGTGGAAGCAGCTAGATCTTGAATGATCCTCATTGTGGCCCCTTGGTATCTGAATTTTTTTTTTCTGGCTGCTTATAATATTTTTTCCTTAGTCTGATAGTTCTGACATTTAGTTGCAATATTCCTTGGAGTTTTTATTTTAGGGTCTTTTTCAGAAGGTGTTCAATGAATTCTTTCAATGCCTATTTTACCTTCTGATTCTATTACATATGGGCAGTTTTTTGATGATTTCCTGTAAAATAGTACTTAGGCTCTTTTATTCATCATAATTTTCAGGAAGTCTAATAATCCTCAGATTATCTCTCTTAGATCTATTTTCCCAGTCTATTGTTTGTCCAAGTAGAAATTTAATATTTTTCTTCTATTTTTTCATTTTTTTGATTTTGCATGACTGATTCTTGATGTCTCAACAAATCATTCATTTCTAATTGTTCAGTTCTGATTTTTAATGAGTTTTCTTCATTAGCTTTTTTTTTTTACTTCTTTTTGTATATGTTTAATTGAGTTATTAAATGAGTTGCTTTGCTCTATGGAATTTTCTTCTATTTCACTATTTTTTTACTGAGTTATTTTCTTTTTCCAATTCATAAATTCTACTTTCTTGGGAGCTCTTTATCTTTTCCAATTCACAAACTCTGTTTTCCTGCATGTCCTTGGAGTTGTTTACCTTTTCCAATTCATTTCAGAAAGTTGTTACTCTCTTACATAGCTTCTCTTTCCTTTCTCCATTTTTCTTCTAGCTCCCTTTTAAGATTTTTTTATAATTTCTTCTAGGAGAACCTTGTGTGATGGTGACCAGGTTAAATCTCTCTTTGCAGTTTTGTCTGGAGACTGTCTGCTATTAGTCTCCTTGGGTTGAACACCTACTCTACTCTCTTTCTATATAGAAGCTATTGATGGTCCATTTGGCTTTTTTGCTAATTTTTTTTTCTTAAAGCCCTTATGGTCTGCCTTCAGGGCAAGGAGGTTACCAGCTTCCTTTGTAGAGCAGAAATAGGTATATGGACAGTAGCTGTCCTGCAAACAGCTGCAAAGAGCAGGCAACCTGGGGAGGTTCCTGGCAGTGCAGATTAGTGACTGCCTGGGGCTAGAAGTTGAGCAGTGAAAGTCACTGCCCCAGGCAGAACCCATTGTGGGGATTAGCAGTTGCCCTGGGAAGATCCTGTAACAGGACCAGAAATGTCTCTGCTCTGATGAGTATAGTCCCACAGTGGAAGTTTTTTTGCTCTAGGCCAAGCTCCCCTCCCCTGCTGTGGAGATTTGTGACTGCCCCTAGCAAAAGCACCTGCTACAGAATGTGGCTGCATAGCTGTGCTGTAGTCTGTGCTGAGTCACTCACTTCCAGTACTACGTGCATGTAGCCAGATCCTATTAGATCTGTATCTGGCATTTTTTGGAGTACACTCTACCTTTGTCTTTAATTTCTCTGTTGTTCTACTACTTTGCAAGCAAAGCAGAACAGCCAACCTGTAGTAGAGGCCTCCCTGTAAATTTTCCACCATGGAGACCACTCCCAACCCAGTCTATTCTGTATGCTATCCTCTGGTTCTATCCCCTGCTTGGGCTGGCCTGCTACAGCCACTCAGAATAAACCTTTTTCTGGCAATCTTCCAAATTATCTTCAGCTAGTAAGGTGTAATTCCAATCTTCGTGAATTTTACCAGTCAAGCACTATTTTTGATGCTGAATTTGGTAATTAATAGTGAGGATATGAGAGGAGTTTAGAATGTCGTATGTGTCTTCTCAACCATCTTTGCTCCACCCCCAACACGTATTTTTTTCTTGACTATTCTTTATTACAATTTTTATTTCTTTTTTTTTTTCTTGGGGAATTGGTTGTTTGAGAAGAGGTAAGCAATAGTAAAGTTAAAAGAAAGGAGATATATAAATTTATATATATATATATATATAGATAGATAGATATAGACATATAGATATATATAGATATATTCCACATGTTTATAAGAATATATATGTATATGTGTATGTGTGTATATACATATATACTAAATTCCACATGTTTTTCACATATATGTGTGTAAATGTATGTGTGTATATATATATGTATATATACATGTATATGTGTGTAGGTATACATATAAATGTGTTTGTATGTATGCATGTGTTTATGTACATACACTATATCTACATATACACATATAATAAAGTGATATTAAACGAAGATTCATAGTTTCACATAAATTCTTTTTGTATTCTCCTATGTTATAAAATGTTCTCTTTTACTATTTAAGTTCAGATTAATTTTTTAAAAGAGAAATATGTAATGCATTTACATCTAAGTTCTAATTCTAACTCTGCCATACCATGTTCTAGGATCAAGATATTAAATTTTAATGGATATTGAGATATTGGGGATCATCAAATCTAACATCCTGGTTTTACAGATAAGAAAACTAAAGTTCAAAAAGATTTCTACAAAGTGATATGGGTAGTAAATAGAAAATCTAGTTGGGGAATTGAATTCATACCCTCTAATTACAAATCCAGCATTTTCCAACATCTCCAAGAAGTAAGAAATAGACTCATTTAATTCTTCTGTCTGTCCTAGGGATTATGTTTTAAACTCTGATACTGATATCACCTTTATTAAGCCTCCCTCAAAATGAATGTCTTAGATCTTGGATCCCTTAGATGGGTACATTTTTGTGTTTACTATGCTATTCCAATGGGACTTTTATCTATTTGAATAAGGTAAGCTCTTTTGGAACTATACGCTAAATATAAATCCAATTCAACCAAGTTGTAATGACACCTGTGAGCTATATTTTGCTTTCATATATTAGAATCTCTAAGTAACTCTGTTTATTACCCATTTAAAATACATACATACATACATACATACATATATAATCATTTGAATTAGTGCTACTTTTTTCAATTTCTTCTTCCCATACTGTAGGTGCCACTCAATAGACAGATGTGGGCAGCTGGTTTTCTACATTCCCTCTTTTTTCATTTTTTAAAAATAAAACTCTGTATCAATTTTACAAGAATTTTCTTGAATTCTTGTTTTTACTAGTCCTTATTATGTGTGAATTCTATTCAGGATACAATTTCCAACATCTAAAACATATTTTTCAGGCGGCATCTTCTTGGCCAGTGGTTCATATTTTAAATTCATCTTTCTTTTCTGAAACTCCTACCACTGACAACAGAATTGGAAATACCACCTGTGACCATAATAAGGTCTTCAGTTTCTTCCAATGCCCTCCAGGGCTTTATAATCTTCAGAAATATTTTCTATGTTCCTTATGTTGATATATCATTTGTGTCCACATGAATCATTCAGAGAAATCTTGGTCGTTGAGCTTGACAGGTCTCAGGAGACACTTCATCATATGTTGTATATTTGATCCTAAGGAAACAGCAGCCCTTTCTGTTATTTTCTATGAAGTTAACTGTTTGTAAATTGCTCAAAACCCCTGAACAAGGAGTCACCATTCATCAACATTTCGTTTCTTCCTCTGACTTTTGCTGGATAACTATGCATTCAATGACACATGTGAATCTATGTGATCAATATTTCTAATATAAAAAATAGTTTCTTCTTGGGATACTTTAGCCGTTTGTGTTTGTGTATATACTGTGTTGTAATAATAGCACTCTCACTATAATTTAAAATGATGGGCCACTTTGTGGTAATGACTTCTTCCAAATTTTAAATGTCTTACATATTAAGATTACTCTTATTTCTTTTTTTTTCTTCTTTATTACTTTTTTTTTATATTGCTGAGGTAATTGGGGTTAAGTGACTTGTCTAGGGTCACACAGCTAGGAAGTGTTAAATGTCTGAACCCAGATTTGAACTCAAGTCCTTCTGACTTCAGAGCTGGTTCTCTATCCACTCCACCACCTAGCTGCCCCAATTACTTTCTTAAAGTGTCTGTTCTTTTCTAATTCTGTGCTTACATTTTGTAAGAAAGATTACTATAGAAATTTCAGTCAACCAAAGTTCCTGCCATGAAGAGACAAACCTTTATTTAGGGGGTCCCCAAATGCAAGTGATTTTGAATCTGAGATACTTGAGAAGGAAGGAAACTATTATGGGAAAGTGTAAGTGGAAGATCAGCTGAGTCTACAACTTGGATCCATTGAGCAAGGAACCATTATGGTTGTCAAACTAAAGTGCTAGAATGGAGGTCACAAAACCTTTAAATAAACCAGGATAGAGTGAGTAAAAGTATAATAAAAGATGAGGGGAAAATGAGTACAGAATTTAAAATGGATATACGTTATCCTTAACAGCTTTCTTTCATCCTCTTCCATTCCTTGTCAGTCAAGTCTGCCTCTGTTTACCAGTTTGCACTAATATCTTATGCTTCTCCCTATTAGAAAAGAAAGGAAAAAAAGTCAGTTCCATTTCTGGTCAATTGTAGTCTATTGAAATGGACATTTAGATGAACTGTTCTTTTAAGTGCTCAGTTTTGCTCCAGATGTATCCCTTCCTCTTAATCCTTTCTTCTGCAGGAAATCTTTCCTAGAGTCACTTAATGCTTATGCCTTTCCTTTTTGATTAACCCCTGTGTGTATACACACACACACACACACACACACACACACACAAGCACACACTTTATATATATGTGTGTGTATATATATAATATATGTGACAGACAGAGAGACAGAGACACAAATAAAGAGAGGGAAGGAGAGAGAGGGGAGTAGGAGGGAGAGAGAGGGAGAGACAGAGAGAGAGAGATATTTGACATAGTTGCTTGTATGTTCTATCACTCCTAGATTGTGAGCTGCTTGATGCTGGCATAGACTCCTTTTGCTTTTCTTTGCATCTCCAGAACTTTAGCACACCATATAGCATACAGCAAATATTGTTTATTTTTTGATATTACAATAAAAACATTTTTTCTCCTGAGGCTGGGGGTTAAGTGACTTGCCCAGGGTCACACAGCTAGGAAGTGTTAAATGTCTGAGACCAGATTTGAACTTAGGTCCTCCTGAATTCAAGGCTGGTGCTCTATCCACTGCACCACCTAGATGCCCCAATAAAAACATTTGTTGACCATCAACCTGAGATTGCTTAGTTATAAGATATGTATAATTTGAGAAAGCATCCATTATTAAAAGGATCACTTTTGTCCCCCTTAATGGAAGAGTGATAGAAGGACCAGAGCCAATACCAGAAAATGAATGTACATTCATAAACTTTTGGAATATATGTGAATCCTGATCATTCTATAAACATAAATAAACACATAAAAAAATATGTAGAGGGAAGTTCAAAGTGATGTGGGAGAGAGTTGGAGCTCCTATTTTAGCCTGAGGGCCCTGAAGCTACCTAGGGAATTCTTGTTTGGCCTATTTATTTGACTCTACAAGTGTCTGAAGCATTAGAGTAACTCCTAGAGGTCTTTGGGTAGAGCAACTCTAATACCAAACACACACCCCTTCCTTACATCCAAACACAGAGCATGAAGAGGCTTATATATGCAGGTTCATCAGGGATTTGAATAGTTAATTTGAAGCTTTGATTCCAATCAGTCCCAAATATTTTGGGGGGGATTTCTCCCCTTTTACCTTATCATTATTTAAGTTCATCTACATTTGTTCTATTTATTTATTTCAAGTTAACCTGCTTGTCCTGTTCTTGAATGAGTTTGGCTCTTTATTTGGAACATCCTGTCTTAATAAGGATTTGATATAGAAAAAAATAGGATGCCCTATGTTATGGAAAAATATTTTTGACTGGATCTCTATCTGGATTGTCTATGTACCATCAAAATCTAATTTAGATGATATCACTCTTTACACCCAAATCTTGTATCCATGTATTACTTTATTTTGATATAGGGTGTGTGATATAGGTCTATGTCAAATTTCTGACATATTATTTTACAGTATTCCCAGAAATGTTTGTGAAATGGTGAGTTCTTATCCCACAGGTTTGAGGTTAGGGATTTACCAAATACTAGATTACCATAATCGTTGATAATTATGGCACATATATTTAACCTATTCGATTGACCCACCACTCTCTTAGACAATACCAAATGGTTTTGGTGACCGCTGTTTTAGGTCTGGTACTGCTAGGCCATCATTTTTTATATAATTCTTTCCATTAATTCCCTTTTGTTCTTCCAGATGAATTTTGTCATTTTTTTTAACTCTATAAAAATAATGTTTTTAGCAGTTTGATTGGTATGGCACTGAACAAATAGACCAATTTAGGTAGAATTGCCACTTTTATTATATCAGCTCAGCCTACACATGAATAGTTGATAATTTTTCAATTGTTTAGATATGACTTCATTTAAATGGGACGTGTTTTGTAATTGAGTTCATGTAGCCCCTGGGTTTGCCTTGACAGGTAAACACCCAAATGTTTTATTTTGTCTACAATTGTTTTAAATGGAATTTCTCTTTCCATCTCTTGCTGCTGTGCTTTGTCAGTAATATATAGAAATGCTGGTGATTTGTTTGTGTTTATTTTATATCCTGCAACTTTGCTAAAGCTGTTAATTGGTTCAAGTAGGTTTTTGGATGATTTTTTAGGATTCTCTAAGTAGATCATCATATCAACATTTCTAGTATAATACTGAATAATCATGGCAATACTGGCATTCTTGTTTCACCCCTGATCTTATTGAGAATGAAAAAAAAAATTAGAATTCCCTATGTTATAGGGAAATGGAGATTCGGGATCCAAGGCTATAAATGATCTCTTGCCAAATTGCCAAATCAAGTAATCCTTAATCAATCCTAATTACATTCAACCTACCTATTGCATTTGACATAGCTAATCACATTCTCATTTTATATCTGGACATTTGTGACATGACTCTATTCTGCCTCACTTCTTACTTCCATAAGTGTTCCTTCTCAATCTTTTATCTTAGTTTTTCAAGCACCACATCCCCTTACTGTGGGTATTCTGATTAAGAGTTCATGAGATTATGAAAGAGTGGTTAATAAGGGAAGATGAAAAGAGGGTCAAGATATATATAAATTCCCAGCCTCTCCATTAAGCTTTAATTCACCATTTTGCCTCTTTGATATTTCAAACTGAATATCCCAAAGATACATCTTAAATAATACATCTAAAATTAACTCATTATCTTTCCCCAAGTTTTGCTCATGTCCAAACTTTGCAATTTCTGTTGAAGATATCATCATTTTTCCAGTGTTATAGATTCATAATCTAGAATTCCTTTTTCATTCACATCACATATCCAATCAGTTGCAAGATCATGACTTTTCTACTTTTGCAATATATTTTGATTTCAACTCCTTTCAATTCACATAGCCACCCCCATCATTACTTCTCAATTAAATTATTACACCAGGTATTCCTGCCTCAAGACTCTCACCATATCAGTCTTTTTGCATACTTCAGATATGTCCATGTGACTCCCTTACTTAACCAACTCTAGAGATTTTCTATTGATTCTAGAATAAAACAACTTTATTTTGTTAAATGTATTCATAACCTGGCTCCAGTCTATCTTTATAGGTGTATTTGACATTATTTCCCTTCCTTTTCTCTTTGATTCAGCAAAACTGGCTTTATCTTTGTTACTCATTCATAACATTAAAAATCTCATCTATGTTCATTTTTCATTGGCCTTTCCTTATTCATGGAGTGCACTATTCTCTTACTTCTGCCTCATAGTCTCCTCTTATTCCTGTAAGAGGGAGTTGGAGCATCATTTTCTGCATTTCCTGACCTCTCTGATTATTTGTACCCTTCTTTCCACTGTATCTTGTGAACACAAACACTTTGTGTGTGTATTTATATATTTATTTTATATATGTTATACATATTTTATATGTAATTGTCTCCTTGATTAGAACAAAATCTCTTTGCAAATAGGTATCATTTCCTTTTTTGTAGCTATACTCCCAGCTCTTAGCACAGTGTTTACTATATAGTAGTTGCTGAACAGATTTGTTTTTTTGTTTTTTTGGGTTTTTTTTCTGAAAAAAGGATGTTGTAGCTGAAAAGTCCAAGTGCCTAATTATGATAAGAGATTTGGATTTGTGAGTTATTGGGATAGCACAGTTCTGATGTTAATGTGGAATATCTGATAAGTGTGATGAGGAAACCCCAAAACTCTTAGAACCTCCTTGGATTCTGCCTCAGGGAAGGGACCCCACCCCAAGCACAAATAGTTTTATCCTTATCTAAAAACTCATTGAATTCTATTCAAATTCTAACCCTGGTTGAAACTCAAGCCAGAAGCCAACCTGGGACTCCACCCAGGAGCCCCTTCAGATTGTTGAAAGAGCCAAACTGGAGTCCATTCTTTGCAGAGGTCCCAAACATGGCATCCTTTACACTGGCCATGTCAAGGATTTCTGCCCACCAGAACCACCCTGGCCCTGGTGTCTTCCTACCTTTTAAAACCCCATAATAAACCTCTTTTATCAATCTAGATTTTTGGGTCTGTAAATTCCTTTACAGAGGACTCTTGTGCTGCTACTAGGCCTCATTTAACTCTGTATCCTTGCACCAAATCCAAAGGGGTTGCAGGGGAGCTCTATTTGACTTCCTGTACTCCGAACCTTCCACTAGACCTCAATTAAACCTAATTTCATTTAGGTACCTCTTATCTAGTTCTCATCAAGTGGACCTACAAAGTTGTTTCTTCATGCTAGGAGAATATAATAGGTAATAAGTTATTGTTTCTTTTTTTAATTATTTGCTAATGGGCATGTATGAATCATTAGTGTTTTAATCATTTATTTTGTGTATGAAAAAATAAGTAACTGTCTAGTACTTGATATCTACTACTTTGTATAGTAGCAAGACATTTTCATTTTGGCATTTATAATTATTTCATAGTATGGGGGGAAGTCAAAGATAATATATTCTAAAAAATTATTATAAAATTATTCTTGCCTTTTGTGTCAGGTAAAGTGAAACTCTTAAGTTTTGTGGTTATTGGCAGATCTTGTGGCTATTTGACAGATAAAAGCTTACATTACTTCTTCATTGCATAGAAAGCTCAGTTATTGGGAACTCTTTAGCAATACTCTAATATTCCACATTGATAGATGAATTTTTTCCAAAAATGCAGAGCATGACTCATCCTTGCCATTCTTAACCATGCATTCCCATAAATCCATGGTCGGAATCCACCCAACATGCTAGGAACTTAATACATTCTCTTGATAAGGTATGTAGTAGATAATTGAACAAATGACTTTCTATAATTATCCTTCTCTCTTGCTAAATGGCTAAATTATTTCTAGGGATACAACTGACTACCTGTCTCCATGCCTTTGTAAAAGTATTTTGTAACTTGCTCATAACCACCATCTACCTCTCCACTGACTTTGGGGCAATATTTAATAAATAAATATATATATATATGTATATATATATATATATGTATATATATATATATGTATATATATATATATATATATATATATATATATATATATATATATATATATATATATATATATATATATATATATATATATATATAATTCACAGCCATACAATATCTCTTTATGTAAGGCAAGCTTGCCCTTCTTTCTGTGACTATAAGGAAGGTGCTCTGAACTCCTTCTAGTCTTGAAATACTATATAAGGTACTGATGTACTGTAGATCCTGATGCTGATGAAGTACACTAATCTATCGGATAGTTCTTTGAAAACTACAAAGTGTTTCACTTATACAAGTGGTTTAAAAGTATTAGTGTTATCATTATTCTTAGTTACAAAGAAAAGTAACCCTAGAATTAAAACTATGCTGAAGATAATTACATATATGTCAGGGGGAATCACTTTTTAATTTTTACTGAGCAGAAATAGATTTTTTAATGATTTTTCAATATAGTCACTTTTCAATTCCTTTTCAGAAACTTTTATCTTTAATTGTTGGAGGCTTTTGTTAAATGCCTTCACTCTTTTTTTCCTTCATTTTGATCTTAACTGATCTTCATCAGATCAAATTGCTATACCACACAAGGAAGAAAGATTAGTCTTTTACAACTCTGAAACTACTTCTTGGCCTATATTTTCATGTAGTATAGGGACTACATGACTCATTAGCAGCAGGTGTCCTGTTGTTGTGTTCAGGGGATTAGTTATGCCCATATATGGCATCCTTGAGAACACTAAAAATAGTTTCCTGAGACTTTAGGCAAAGCAGGACTTTCTTGGAGAGGTTAGAAGAAATAAAACTGACCTTTTAATCTGACTTAGCTTTTAAGATATATGACATTTTTCTTGGCAGCTGATGGGAAATTGAAGCTGGAGTCAGATTGTAGATTTTGCATTACAAAGAAATACTTTCTAATGGTCATTATGAGAACAGCTTGTAGAATGATCAGTTAATGAAAATCAATGAGGTCCTATCACAATTGAAAGAGAATGGGAACAATGGAACATTTGCCTTTGTTAAGAATGGTCCTTTTATGACTTGCTGAGGAAATGGATATAGAATATGCAACTATTTCACAGATGAAGAGTGAGAAGAAATAGATAAATGTACAAGAAGTGCTCTCCCTGAGACACAAACAATGAGTCAGTTCTCCAAAAATATAACAGTAAAAGCAGAATCCTATAAGATATGATTTTTTAAAATGTTTTTAGAGATACCTACACTGTTTAGAGCAGAAACTCAGTGTATTATATGTTGTGTAATGGGGCCATAAGTTTAGAAATCAAAAGAAGTTAATTTGTGTCTACATTAAATCAGGTAAGAGGAACATAAAAATTTCATATCACTCAGACAGCATCTAAGAATCTAAGAACCATATGTTATTAGAGAAGGAAAGGACTTTAGCACCAAGTAGTAAGTTATAAATTTCTCTATTAGGTTTTTAAAATCATTCATAGACTATATCCAACCTACTTTCCCAATGTTTCATGCATTATTTATCTTCATGGCCTTTGATGCAGCCAAATTATCTTCGTGTTAGTCCTCACTCATTACTTAATTTACTTTTTCCTGGTCTTTATATTGGCTGTGCCTATCACCTGCAATATCCTCATTCATCTCTGCCTCTTTAAATCTCTAATTTCCTATAAAGCTCAATTTATATGTCATTTTCTATTTAATGTTTTTTCCTCTTTCCCTTATCTACTAATGTCCCTTTCCAAATGGCTTTTTATTTATTTTGTGTGTATATATGTATATATTGTAAAATACACATATATGTGTAAATATTATGGAATGTAAGTTCCTTGATGGAAGAGAATATTCCATTGATGTGTTTGAGTTCCCAGAATCTACCCAAGTTCATGGCATATATTAGACACTTAAAGGTTCTTGCTTTATTTAAGATGATAGTCCAAAATACTAATTTGAAATATGATAGGATAAGTAAATAATAAGGAAAAATAAATAAAAATAACTATAAGGATACTAGGACATAGGAAAAGTATATGATTTGTCTAAGATCACTCAGACAATGTAGGGAAAAAAAACTAGATCTCAACCTGGACTGACTCCCAATACACTGATTTTTCTCTTACAAAATGCTAATTTATTTGTTTAAAAATGGCTTTTTAAACATGAAACTAGTATTGAGGATGAGGAAATACTTTGCAAAAAAGGGAAATACAGCTCTCGTGTCTTTTATCCTGACATAGAGAAATTGCCAGAAGCTTAGGCATGCATAATCCAAGTAGTATACTTTCTCTAATTTCTTTCTTTGTTGTGATGATCAAATCCATATAAAGATAAAACTTGAGAAGCATACCTAATCAGTTACATGATAGAATCAAAATTTAAAAACCAGAAACAAAATATAAAAGCATATATAAATTAAATAAATTTAACAAAATGAAATTTAACATATATATAATATATATATATATACACATATATATATATACATATATATATATATGTATGTATGTCTTTATATATAATACTCAAATAGAAAAGAGGCCTCTGATTCATACAAAAAGATCCATATGGCCTCATATGACCTTAGTTTTAAAATGTAATATTATCTATGTT
Organism: Sminthopsis crassicaudata; assembly: GCF_048593235.1. NCBI lineage: Eukaryota > Metazoa > Chordata > Mammalia > Dasyuromorphia > Dasyuridae > Sminthopsis > Sminthopsis crassicaudata. Next base: position 404,683,860 of record NC_133618.1, on the reverse strand, counting down.
TTCTTATATTTAAAATTGTGTTGAATATTTCTTAATTATATTTTATTTGATGCTGCACTTGGGAATAAGTAGTGTGGGCTGCATGAATAAATATACATATAAAAATCTAAAAGTATTTAGTGTCTTCTATGTGTCGTACATTATGCTAGACACTGCACACATAAAGAAAAAGAATAAAATTATCCTTACATGCAAGGATTTTGCAAGAGATAACATATACAAAAATGTGAAACATAACATATACATAAATGAGAATATTGAAAAGTTGTTGTTGTTCAGTCATTTTAGGTACGTCCAATTCTTCATGACCTCATTTGGGGTTTTCTTGGAATAGATACTACAATTGTTGCCATTTCCTTCTCTACCTCATTTTGCAAATAGGGAAACTGAAGCAAACAGGTTTAAGTGACTTGAACAGACTCACCCTGATACCGATTTCAGTTTAGGTCTTCTTGATTTCAGGCTCAGCAGTCTATCTACTGCACCACCTAGCTGCCCCTAAATAAGTATATGAATAACAACAAAATAATAACTATTTACATAATAATTTAAGGTTTGCCAAGCACTTTACAATGAAATTTAATCATTTTATTTTCACAAGAATCCTAAGAAATAAGTGATAATATTTAATTTTATAGATGAGGAAACTGAGACAAGTTAAGTGACTTGCCCTGATTTATATGGCTAGTAAGTATTAGAGATAACACTTGAACTCCGGTCTTCCTAACTTCAGGTTTAGTGTTCTACTACTATAGCACCTACATACCTGATTTAGCCTGTCTGCCAAGATGGGAAGATGAGAACAATTTGTTCCAATACCCTGAAGATCACAGAAGCACATGCTGTGTAGCATTTAGAACTCAGCAAGACATCACAGAAGACAAGGTCATCCACTGCAATCTAGGTTACCACTGGTCATTGTGACTTTTCTTTTGCCACCCAACTTATATGATTGTAAAAGAAAGAGCAAAACTGATAACTTTGTACAATTCGGCTTCATTTAAGTCCAATTTATATGCAAGTCAAGCCATCAGCCCATGATATCATTGGATCTCTTTCAAAGTGAAGGATGAACAACACTTAGTTTCTTATAGAAATAAGAAGTAGTTAAATACAAGGTAATTTGGGAGGAAAGATAGGAAGTAGTTGAAAGGATTAGAAAAGGATTTGAGTAAAAGAAAAATTCTTTCTATGTAATAAAGGACAAATGGGACTTTCAGACAAATGGGACTTTCAGTGCAAAGTGAAAGATGGAAGAAAGAAAGCACCAAGTGTTAACATATGTGGATAAGAATATTTCTATATCTATATCATCTCTAACAGTCTATGTCTATAATATACATATATATATATATATATATATATATATACATAAATAACAATACACATATCTATGTATTGATAGATAGATGTAGGATAGATAAATAGAGATTAATTGATATAGATGCTGTGCACAAATGTATGCATTATGTATGACTCTTACACATATAGGTTGTGTAATCCTGGGCAGCTCACTTTGAATTCTTTAGGCAACTGTATGACTATAAATTTCAGAGAATGTTATAACTTGTATTTTTAGAGGGAGTTTTCTCATTTAGGAATTCTCTGGGTTAATGAAATCCCAGGTCCTTTGTCTTTAGTTCTAAACATATGTGAAAAGAAAAAAGGAAATACAAACATTAGGACGTAAAAGGTATGGTTAGATAGCAGAAATTCATGGCAAAAATATTTGAAGTCTATAGTTGAATTCAATCATGATGTGTGCCAAGAGTGGAATACACCTATCAAAAAAGGTAATGGGACCATACACTAGCACAGAGGCACAGAATAAAGAATAATGGAAGCCCCCATTGTATTCTATACTGATCAGACACTTTCTGGAGTTTCCTATTGAGTTCTGGGCACCATATTTTATAAGGGGAAATTAGCACATGGTATCATTTGAAGCATCACCAGGATAGTAAAATGTGTGGAAAAAATCAGTGAAAAATATTTGGAGAAACTAGAGATGCTTAGCCATAAAAGGGATAGATTCAGGAAGAAATATGTTTTTCCTCTCTTTATCCTGTTCTAGACAGGATCTTAGTAAAAGATGATGAGATTTTGAAGTGAGATCAGATGTAATTTTCTTCCTCAATAGTACATATACAATAAGTTCCCACACTATTTTTTTCATTTTTATTTTTTTATTATAGCTTTTTTATTTTCAAGATATTTGCATGGTAATTTTTCAGCATTGACAATTGCAAAACCTTCTGTTCCAACTTTTCCCTTCCTTCCCCCTAGCCCTTCCCCCAGATGGCAGGTTGACCAATACATGTTAAATATGTTAAAATATAAGTTAAATACAATATATGTATACATGTCCATATAATTATTCTGCTGTACAAAAAAAAATTGGACTTGGAAATAGTGTACAATTAGCCTGTGAAGGAAATCCAAAATGCAGGTGGACAAAAACAGAGGGATTGGGAATTCTATGTAGGGGTTCATAGTCATCTCCCAGAGTTCTCTCCCTTGGTATAGCTGGTTCAACTCATTACTGCTCTATTGGAACTGATTTGGTTCATCTCATTATTGAAGAGGGCCACATCCATCAGAATTGATCATCATATAGTATTGTTGTTGAAGTATACAACGATCTCCTGGTCCTGCTCATTTCACTCAGCATCAGTTCATGTAAGTCTCTCTAGGCCTTTCTGAAATCATCCTGCTGGTCATTTCTTACAAAATAATAATATTCCATAATATTCATATATCACAATTTATTTAGCCATTATCCAATTGATAGGCATCCACTCAGTTTCCAGTTTCTTCCCCCACTATTTTTCATACAATTGTGTGTATAGTGTTTTTCACTTTTTTTCTGTAGAAAGATAAACTTCTGTATATTAAATAATGTGTAGATATTTATTTGTGCAAGGGAGTAATGGAATGAAAGAAATACATTTGGGGTAGTGGTGTTTATGTGGAAACATTTTAGAACTTAAATTCTGTTGGAAACAGATATAATATAAAAATTCAGAAGGAGTCAAGAAAAGAGCTTAAAAATGAATGGAGGATAGTGAATTAGGAGAGGGAGAGGAGCAAGTTAATTAAAGCAAGAGAGATTGCTAAAATAAGTTTATCTGGATACTTAGGAAAGAGATGAGGGTTGAGAGCTTGAAGGGGTCCTTTGAAATCATTTAGCTGTAATGTTCTGTTCTCTCTAAATCATCATTGTTCTCTGGGAGGAGATTTCTTGGTGGCTTCTGGAGGTAGCTTTGCTTTAGTTTCAGTTCAATAATCCCAAAATGCAGCCAGGAGTTAAAGTCCTTTACTGTCTCTTTCCAAATCTTACCTCCAGATCCTTTATTTTCTCCTTTAAGTCTTGTCTCCTTCACTTGGGGGCTCGGCTATCTTTTTGGAGACCTCCCTCTCTCTTTGGTTCCCAATGAGTTCTTGTCTGAGTATTTCCAGCCAGCATGAAAATTGAAGTTGGAATAACTCTGCCTTTGCCTCCAAGAGTGTGGGATTGTGGGTTTCCCAGAAGTCAATCTTAGTTGTGAATCTCCCAAAGTCCTCTCCTCCGAAGTCCCCTGAAGTTCTCCTGGGAAGTCCTCTCCTTGACTGAAATCCAGATTCTGACCCTCCCCACTGAATTCTGGCTCCTTATATCCTCCTAGAGAATGGGCTTGTGGGAGCTCCTTAAAGGACCAATGAGCGAACCCCTTTAAAGGTGTAAACTCCTTTAAAGGTGTGAACTAAGTGCATAAGTACCTTGTAAAAATCCTAACATTTAGTCTTACTTGACAAATGAGAAAATTAAGTTCTATGAGGTTCAATGATATTTCCCAGGGCCATATATTTGTAATATAGCAAAAAGGGCAGAATTTTTACCCTTTTCTCCTGCTTTTCTGACTATAGCATATTATGAAATATTCTTGGTGTGGGATCTGAGCTAAATATAGCAACTACTTTAATGGTATGTTCTAGTAGGGATTGTTTCAATTTATGTATAGGACAAGTTGATTCCTGAGGTATCTTTCACCTCTCCAATTCCATGTGATTGTATGTGTGTGTGTGTGTGTGTGTGTGTGTGTGTGTGTGTGTGTGTGTGTGTGTAAAATTTATACAAAATAAATAATAGATAATTTGGAGGAAAGTTGCCAGCAGCTGGGGAAACTGCTTAGAACTTAAGAAGCTTAGAACTTTCCTTTGAGTTCCATGTGAGCTGGTCTTTAAAGGAAGCTATAGATTTTAATAGGAAAAGGTGAGAGTGGGTAGAGTGATGGGACAAGGGAAGATAAAAATCACATACTCAGCCTATAAGAATTTTCGCTTAGAACTTATGTGAGCAGCGAAAAGTTTTCTGAATGTAGTAAGAGAAAATAAAAATTTGCTCTTACCACAATCACTCCTGCCACCCATACAACTAAGGTAATATAATTCACCCATTAATTTATTTAACAAATGTCTATTGCAATATCTACTGCCTTCAAAGTGGTATCTGTCTTTAGCAAGCTTAGTCTTCTGTGTATAAATTTGATATGAAATATTAAGTGTTTTTTTCTAGAAGGAATGATTAGGATATATTAATTTGGTGAAAGGTCAGTGGAATTGAAAGATAATTACTAATAACATAAGGAAGAAAAACAAAAACTCATCTGAAACTCATCCATTTCAAGTAGTCAATAAATGTTTATTAGATACGATGTGCTAGGCTCTGTTAAGTTTGGAAATACATAAGAAAAAGACAAAAGTGACTTCAACAAGGAATTCTACATTTTAATAAGGAAGACTTATTACAAGATATGTACAAGATATATACATGGCAAATCATAGGAAATTTCAAAGGAAAAACACTAACTTTGAGGGGGGGCTAGTAAAGGCTTCTTGCAAAAGCTGAGTTTTTTTGGTTTATTTTTAATATCTTTTTATTTTCAAAATACATGCAAAGATAGTTTTCAGCATTCACCCTTGTAAAACCTTGTGTTCCAAATTTTTCTTCCTCTCTTCCTCTTATCCTCCTTCCCCTAGAAAACAAGTCACCCAATATAAGTTAATCATGTACAATTTTTCTAAATATATTTCCATATTCATCAAGCTGCACAAGAAAAATCAGATCAAAAAAAATGAGAAAGGAAAAAAGCAATCAAACAACAACAAAAAGTGAAAATAATGTGTTGCAATCCATACTCAGTCTCCATAGTCCGCTTTGTGGAGGCAATTGGCTTTCTCCATTACAAGTCTGTTGAAATTGGCCTGAATCACCCCATCGTTGAAAAGAGCCAAATCCATAACAGTTGATCATTACATAATCTTGAAGTTGCAGAATACAATGTTCTCTTTGTTCTACTCACTTCGTTCAGCATCAATACATGTAAGTCTCTTCAGGCCTTTTGAAATCATCCTGCTGATCAATTCTTATAGAACATAATGTTCCATTACATTTACATGCCATAACTTACTCAGCCATTCCCCAACTAATGGGCATCCACTCAGTTCCCAGTTCTTTGCCACTATAGAAAGGGCTGCTACTAATGTTTTTGCATATGTGGGTCCTTAATGTCCCAGTTTTCCCACTTCCCCTCCAACATTTATCTTTATCTTTTCTTGTCAACTTAGCCAATATGAGAGTTCTGTAGCAATACCTTAAAGTTGTCTTAATTTACATTTCTCTAATAAATAGTGATTTAGAACATTTTTTCATATGATTAGAAATAGTTTTAATTTTTCATCTTATAATTGTTTGCATCTTTTGACTATCAATTGGACAATAGCTTATATTTGTATAAATGTATATTATATTATATTTGTATTTGTATAAATTTTTATATTTGTATAATTTTTTTAGAAATTTTTTAGAAATGAGACCTTTATCAAAGCCCTTCTATATTTTTCCAAGTTTTCTACTTCTCTTCTAATTTTGACTTCATTGGTTTTATTTATACAGAAATGTATAATTTAATATAATAAAATTTAATACTTTTTGCATTTCATAATGTTCCCTAGTGCTTCCTTGGCCATAAATTCCTTTCTTCTCCACAGATATGAAAAATAGACTATCCCTTGTTCTCCTAATTTGCTTATATTATCACCCTTTATGTCCAAATCATGGACCCATTTTGACCTTGTGTTGGTATAAGCTGCTAAGTGTTGCTCAAGGCCTAGTTTCTACTATACTATTTTTCCAATTTGCCCAGTAATTTTTGTCAAATAGTGAGTTCTTTTCCCAGAAGTTGGGAGTCTTTGGATTTATCAAACACTAAATTACAATAAACATTGACTACTATGTCTTGTGAACCTAAGCTATTTCATTGATCTACTACTTTATTCTTTAGGCAGTACGAAAAGGTTTTGAAAAGCTGAAATTTTAGCAGAGACTTGAAGAATGCATAGAATCCAAAATGCAGAAACTAGTAAGAAGAGTATTCCATGTTGTTTGTCCTTCATGCTTGGATAGTGTCATGATATGAGGGAGACAATCACATGAAAGTGAATTGGATTTAAGTGAGAGAGCACCTTGCAAAATCATTAGTCTTGTTTTGTTTTTTCCTTCACAGTCATCATCTCTATCTAGAGATAAGACATAGATTAGCATGACTGGAGAAGACCCTGGATACAATGTGAGGCATCAGTCTTTTTAAGATTAATTCTTTATGATTTCTCAGTTTGAATGAGATAATGACCAATCAGTAATTAAAACTAAATAAGAAATGAGGCAGAGAACAGTAAAAAAAAATCAATCTGGGATAGGAAGACCCTCAGGGTTTCTGGCCAAAATATTCCTTACATATAATTTTGAGCCAATCAGGGCTGAAACAATGACCAGTTAGAGCTTGGCTGAGGACCTGATGGCAAAACTTGAGAGTAGTAGTGATTTAGGGTTTTTTTTTTTATTTTATTTGTATTTTTTATAATATTATCCCTTGTATTCATTTTTCCAAATTATCCCCTCCCTCCCTCCACTCCCTCCCCCCGATGACAGGTAATCCCATACATTTTACATGTGTTACAATATAACCTAGATACAATATATGTGTGTAAATACCATTTTCTTGTTGCACATTAAGGATTAGCTTCCAAAGGTATAAGTAACCTGGGTAGATAGACAGTAGTGCTAACAATTTACATTCACTTCCCAGTATTCCTTCTCTGGGTGTAGTTATTTCTGTCCATCATTGATCAACTGGAAGTGAGTTGGATCTTCTTTATGTTGAAGATATCCACTTCCATCAGAATACCTCTTCATACAGCATTGAAGTGTACAGCGATCTTCTGGTTCTGTTCTTTTCACTCAGCATCAGTTGATGTAAGTCTCTCCAAGCATCTCTGTATTCCTCCTGCTGGTCATTTCTTACAGAGCAATAATATTCCATAACCTTCATATACCATAATTTACCCAACCATTCTGCAGTTGATGGGCATCCATTCAACTTCCAGTTTCTAGTTACAATAAAAAGAGCTGCCACAAACATTTTGGCACATACAGGTCCCTTTCCACTCTTTAGTATTTCTTTGGGATATAAGCCCAATAGCAGCAATGCTGGGGCAAAGGGTATGTACAGTTTGATAACTTTTGGGGCATAGTTCCAAATTGCTCTCCAGAATGGCTGGATTCTTTCACAACTCCACCAACAATGTATCAGTGTCCCAGTTTTCCCACATCCCCTCCAACATTCATCATTATTTGTTCCTGTCATCTTAGCTAATCTGACAGGTGTATAGTGGTATCTCAGAGTTGTCTTAATTTGCATTTCTCTGATCAGTAGTGATTTGGAACACTCTTTCATATGAGTGGAAATAGTTTCAATTTCATCATCTGAGAATTGTCTGTTCATATCCTTTGACCATTTATCAATTGGAGAATGGTTTGGTTTCCTATAAATCAGGGTCAGTTCTCTATATATTTTGGAAATGAGACCTTTGTCAGAACCTTTACTTTTAAAAATATTTTCCCAATTTGTTACTTCCCTTCTAATCTTGTTTGCATTAATATTGTTTGTACAGAAACTTTTTAGTTTGATGTAATCAAAATCTTCTATTTTGTGATCAATAATGATCTCTAGTTCTCCTCTGGTCATAAATTCCTTCCTTCTCCACAGGTCTGAGAGGTAGACTATTCTCTGTTCCTCTAATCTATTTATTATCTCATTCTTTATGCCTAAATCATGGACCCATTTTGATCTTATCTTGGTATATGGTGTTAAGTGTGGATCCATATCTAATTTCTGCCATACTAATTTCCAGTTTTCCCAACAGTTTTTTCCAAATAATGAATTTTATCCCTAATGTTGGTATTTTTGGGTTTATCAAAGATTAGATTGCTATAGATGTACCCTTTTTTGTCCTTTGTATCTAATCTGTTCCACTGATCTACCGGTCTATTTCTTAGCCAGTACCAAATGGTTTTGGTGACTGCTGCTATATAATATAGCTTTAGATCAGGTACACTTAGACCACCTTCCTCTGAGTTTTTTTTCATTAGTTCCCTTGCAATTCTTGACCTTTTATTCTTCCATATGAATTTTGTTGTTATTTTTTCTAGGTCATTAAAATAGCTTCTTGGGAGTCTGATTGGTATAGCACTAAATAAATAGATTAGTTTGGGGAGTATTGTCATCTTTATTATATTCTCTTGGCCTATCCAAGAGCACTGAATGTCTTTCCAATTATTTAAATCCGACTTTATTTTTGTGGCAAGTGTTTTGTAATTTTTCTCATATAATTCCTGAATATTCTTTGGTAGATGGATTCCCAAATACTTTATACTCTCAACATTTGTTTGGAATGGAATTTCTCTTTGTATCTCTTGCTGTTGCATTTTGTTGGTGATATAATAAAATGCTGAGGATTTATGTGGATTTATTTTGTATCCTGCCACTTTACTAAAATTCTGAATTATTTCTAATAGCTTTTCTACCATACTATGGAGTTCTACCATACTTTGGAGTTCTCTAAGTATACCATCATGTCATCTGCAAAGAGTGATAGTTTGATTTCCTCATTTCCTACTCTAATTCCTTGAATCTCTTTCTCAGCTCTTATTGCCGAGGCTAGCATTTCTAGTACTATATTGAATAGTAATGGTGATAGTGGGCAAACTATGTTCACTCCTGATCTTATTGAGAAAGGTTGCAGTTTATTTCTATTGCATATTATGCTTACTGACGGTCTTAAATATATGCTCCTGATTATTCTAAGGAATAGTCCATTTATTCCTATACTCTCAAGAGTTTTTAGTAGGAATGGATGTTGGATTTTGTCAAATGCTTTTTCTGCATCTATTGAGATGATCATATGGTTTTTATTAATTTGATTATTAATATGGTCAATTATACTAATAGTTTTCCTAATATTAAACCAGCCCTACATTCCTGGTATGAATCCTACTTGATCATAGTGTATTATCCTGGGGATGATTTTTTTGAAATCTTTTTGCTAATATCTTACTTAAGATTTTAACATCAATATTCATTAAGGAAATTGGTCTATAATTTTCTTTCTTAGTTTTCGATCGACCTGGTTTAGGTATCAGTACCATGTCTGTGTCATAAAAGGAGTTTGGTAGGACTCTTTCATCCCCTATTTTTTGAAATAGTTTATATAGCATTGGGCCTAATTGTTCTTTAAATGTTTGGTAGAATTCACATGTAAATCCATCTGGTCCTGGGGATTTTTCCCTGGGGAGTTGATTAATAGCTTGTTCTATTTCTTTTTCTGAAATGGGACTATTTAAGCAATTTATCTCCTCCTCTGTTAATCTAGGAAGCCTATATTTTTGGAGGAAGTCATCCATTTCACTTAAGTTATCAAATTTATTGGCATAAAGTTGGGCAAAGTAACTCCTTATTATTTCTCTAATTCCCTCTTCATTGGTGGAAAGATCCCCCTTTTCATTTGTAAGACTAACAATTTGATTATCCTCTTTCTTTTTTCTGATCAGGTTTATCTATTTTATTGGGTTTTTCATAAAACCAACTCTTGGTTTTATTTATTAATTCAATAGTTTTTTTTTTTTTTTACTTTCAATATTATTGATTTCTCCTTTTAATTTTTGTATTTCAAGTTTAATTTTTGGTTGGGGGTTTTTAATTTGGTCTTTTTCTAGCCTTTTAAGTTGTAAGCCCCATTCGTTAATGTTCTCTTTCTCTATTTTCTTCAAATAAGCTTCTAAAGATATAAAATTTCCCCTTATTACTGCTTTAGCTGCATCCCACAGATTTTGGTATGATGTCTCATCATTGTCATTATCTTGGGTGAAATTATTAATTGTTTCTATAATTTGCTGTTTCACCCAGTCATTCTTTAAGATGAGATTATTCAGTTTCCAATTACTTTTTGGTCTATTTACCCCTAACTTTTTACTGAATGTAGCTTTTATTGCATTGTGATCTGAGAAGAAGGCATTTATTATTTCTGCCTTCCTACATTTAATTTTGAGATCTTTATGTCCTAATATATGGTCAATTTTTGTATAGGATCCATGAACTGCTGAGAAGAAAGTATATTCCTTTCTATCACCATTCAGTTTTATCCAAAGGTCTATCATACCTAGTTTTTCTAATGTTCTATTTACTTTTTAAATTTCTTTCTTATTTGTTTTGTGGTTTGATTTGTCTAAATCTGAGAGTGCAAGGTTGAGATCTCCTACAATTATAGTTTTACTGTCTATTTCTTCTTGTAATTCTCTTAAATTTTCCTTTAGAAAGTTAGATGCTATAGCACTTGGTGCATATATGTTTAGTATTGATGTGGCTTCATTATTTATGCTACCTTTCAGCAGGATACAGTTTCTTTCCTTATCTCTTTTAACTAGATCAACTTCTGCTTTTGCTTGATCTGAGATAAGGATAGCTACCCTGCTTTTTGTGGCTTTACCTGAAGCATAATAGATTCTGCTCCAACCTTTTACCTTTACTCTGTATGTATCTCCCTGCTTTAAGTGTGTTTCCTGTAAACAATATATTGTAAGGTTCTGATTTTTGATCCAGTCTGCTATCCATCTCCGTTTGATGGGAACGTTCATCCCATTCACATTTACAGTTAAAATTACTAATTCTGTATTTCCTGCCATCATATTATCCCCAGATTATGCTTTTTCCCTTGACCCCCATGAACCCCTTCCCCAATATTTAATTTATAGACCCCACTTGTGACGTGCAGCACTCCCTTTTTTTTAGTATCCCTCCCCCCTCCCTCCACGTCCCTTCCCTTATTCTCCTTTTCCTTTTCCCTTTTCCTCTCCCCCCTTTTAATGAGGTGAGAGAGAATTCTCTGAAAAACAAATATGTCAATTATTTACTCTTTGAGCCTCTTATGATGAGAGTAAGATTCACACAATGTTTCTCCCCCTCTCTAAATTCCCTCAGATATGGTGTATTTTCTATGCCTCTTCCTGGGATGTAGTTTCCCTCTTTTTATCACTCCTTCCCCTTTTTCTGATACTACCCCCTTTCCTTTACTACACCCCTCCTTTTTTTTTTCTTTTACATCAGTAAAATCACATTATTCATGCGTACTTTCTATATACCCACAACAGAGATACAGTTCTCAAGGGTTCTGTGTACCTTTTTCTGTTTCTCTTCATTCTTGTGGATGTAGATCAAATTTTTTGTTTAAGTCTGGTTTTTTTCTTAGAAACACATGGAATTCCTCTATTTCATTGAATGACCATCTTCTTCCATGGAAAAAGATGCTAAACTTAGCTGGGTAGTTTATTCTTGGTTGCAATCCTTGATCTTTTGCCTTATGGAATATCAGGTTCCAGGTCCTTCTATCTTTTAATGTGGAGGCAGCCAGATCTTATGTGACCCTTATTGTGGCACCTTGGTATTTAAATTGTTTTTTTCTAACTGCTTGCAGGATTTTCTCCTTTGTGTGGTGATTCTGCAGCTTAGCCACAATATTCTGTGGTGTTCTTATTTTAGGGTCTATTTCAGAAGGAATTCGATGAATTCTTTCGACATCTACTTTCCCTTCTGTTTCTATAATCTCTGGACAGTTCTCTTTGATAATTTCTTGTAAAATAGAATCCAGGCTTTTTTTTTTTTTTTGGTCATAGTTTTCGGGAAGTCCAATGATCCACAGATTATCTCTCCTAGATCTATTTTCCAGGTCTATAGATTTTCCCAGTAAGTATTTGACGTTATTCTCCAGCCTTTCATTTTTTTTGTTTTGTTTGACTGATTCTTGGGTTCTCAATGAATCATTCATTTCTATTTGTTCCATCCTAAATTTTAAGGAGTTATTTTCTTCATTCACAGTTTTTAGTTCTTTTTGTAAATGCCAAATTTCATTTTCAAATGAATTATTTTGATCTATTGAATTTTTTTCCATTTCCCTAATTTTTTTTGAGAATTATTTCCTTTCTCCAATTCAGAAATCCTATTTTCTTGAGACTTTTTTATCTTCTCCAATTCAGAAATCTTACTTTCCTGTGATTTTTTTTTACCTTTTCTAATTCACAAATTTTGTTTCCCTGCATCTCCTGTGAATTCTTTATTTTTTCCAACTCCAATTTCAGAACGTTGTTATTCTCTATCATATCTTCTCTTTCCTTTCCCCATTTTTCTTCAAACTCTCTTAACTTTTTAATAGTCTCTTCTAGGAGAGAGTTATGTGATGGGGGGCAGGAATTGTTCCCCTTTAGGTTGTTATCTGCTGTTATCTTCCTCAGGTTTGGATACCCGCTCTTTCTCTGTGTAGAAGGAATCGATAGTTTTTCTTTGCTTTTTACTCAGATTTAAAAAATCTTTTGGGGTCTGTCCCTGGGATAGGAAATTATTTATTTATTTCTTTACCAGATTCCTCCCAGACCAGATGGATGCAGCGGCTCCTGGACCTGAGCTAACAGAGAGCTCTGGGAGAGAGTTCCCCACCCCCTCCCTGGAAGTGCCTCAGAGGTGATTAGCAGGAATGTGCTGTGAGGGCGCTGTGTCCTAGTGGCTTCCCTGAGGTTTAAGACTGAACAGTAAAGGCGACACAAAGCCCAGCCTATGCATTCCGGTGGGGCGTCGATGTCAGCAGCAGGTGACATGAAAAGCCCCTGCGTTCAAACTGGAAGTGTCTGCCAGAATCCACGGTTCCTAGTTCAAAGGTTCCACTTCTCTGGGACTTCCCGGGGCTGAGTTCCACAGCCTTCAGCCTAGCAAGGCACTATGAGTTACCGCCCACTTTTCAATCTCTTAACTACTCCCAGGTGAAAGCCCTGACAGCCTAAGTCGGCCACACCCACAGTGCCAAGATCTGCTGAGTCACCCCTGGGATCCGGGAAGATCTAATCTGGTTTTAAATTTTAAAGTGGCTTTGATTACTCTTCTCAACTGCTGTTTTATAAGAAGAGAAGAGCTAACAGCCTGTGCCAGATTCCTCTATCTCAGTGGCTTCTCTGATCCTAGAGCCCTCCCTAGCGTGATTGGCGCAGTGTGCCACCACTGTGCTGGCCTTTCTTCTTCCTCCCCTGGGAACTGACCTTTCCTGTTGAAACTCCAGATTCTCAGGGGGGCAGAGCCAAGATGGCGGAGAAGAAACACACGACTCAGTGAACGTCCTCACTCCCTCACAACCAATTAGATAAATTAAGTCTCAGAATTAGCTCAGGACTGATAGATACCACAAGGACTGGAAGCACGACTTACCAGCTGAAGAGAATCTGGAGTTTCAACAGGAAAGGTCAGTTCTCAGGGGAGGAATAAGAGAGACCAGCACAGACGGTGGGGTAGGGGCACACTGCGCCCATTGCGCTGGGAAGGGCTCTGGGATCAGAGAAGCCACCGAAGTAAAGGAATCTGGCACAGGCTGTTAGCTCTTCTCTGCTAATTATTTAGCAGTTCAGAAGAGAAAGCCAAAATATTTTAAAACTCAAATTAGATTTTCCCCGATCCGGGGGGTGACTCAGCAGACTCGGCACCAGGGGGTGTGGCCTCAGCTACCACCTGAGAATAGTTAAGAGATTGACAAGTGGGTGGATACGGCCCAAGGCAACACACACTGCCTAGCATAGCTGGAGGGAGTGGAACTCAGCTCCAGGAAGTCCCAGAGAAGCGGAACCTTTGAACTAGGGACCGCGTTTCTGGCAGACACTTCCAGTTTGAGCGCAGGGGCTTCTCACGTCACCTGCTGCAGACATCCACTCCCCACCCGGACACATAGGCTGGGCTTCGTGCTGTCTTCACTATTCTACGCCCTCGAAGCACAGTAGTGCTAATCACCTCTGAGGCACCTCCAGGAAGGGGGTGGGGAACTCTCTCCCAGAGCTCTATCTTAGCTCAGGTGCAGGGGCCGCTGCATCCATCCAGTCTGGGAGGAAGCTGGTAAAGAAGTAAATAATTTCCTACCCCAGGGACAGACCCCAAAACATTTTTTTTTAAGTATGAGCAAAAAAGCTAGAAAAACTATAGATTCCTTCTATACAGAGAAAGAGCGGGTAACCAACCCCGAGGAAGTTGACAGCAGAGAATCAGCAGACAACAACCTAAAGGGGAACGATTCCTGCCCCCCATCACATAACTCTCTCCTAGAAGAAGCTCTTAAAAAATTGAGGGAGATCGAAGAAAAATGGGGAAAGGAAAGGGAAGTTATGATAGAGAATAACAACGTTCTGAAATTGGAGTTGGAAAAAATAAAGAATTCACAGGACATGCAGGGAAACAAAATTAATGAATTAGAAAAGGTTAAAAAAACACAGGAAAGTAGGATTTCTGAATTGGAAAAGATAAAAAAGTCTCAAGAAAATAGAATTTCTGAATTGGAAAAAGAAAATAATTCTCAAAAAAAAAATTAGGGAAATGGAAAAAAATTCAATAGAGCAAAATAATTCATTTAAAAACGAAATTGGGCATTTACAAAAAGAACTAAAAACTGTGAAAGAAGAAAATAACTCCTTAAAAGTCAGGATGGAACAAATAGAAATGAATGATTCACAGAGAACCCAAGAATCAGTCAAACAAAACAAAAAAAATGAGAAGCTGGAGAACAACGTCAAATACTTACTGGGAAAATCTATAGACCTGGAAAATAGATCTAGGAGAGATATTCTGCAGATTATTGGACTTCCAGAAAACTATGACCAAAAAAAGAGCCTAGATTCTATTTTACAGGAAATTATCAAAGAGAACTGTCCAGAGATAATAGAAACAGAAGGGAAAGTAGATGTGGAAAGAATTCATCGAACTCCTTCTGAAATAGACCCTAAAAAAAGAACACCACGGAATATTGTGGCTAAGCTGCAGAATTACCACACAAAGGAGAAAATCCTGCAAGCAGCTAGAAAAAAACAATTTAAATACCAAGGTGCCACAATAAGGGTCACCCAAGATCTGGCTGCCTCCACATTAAAAGATAGAAGGGCCTGGAACCTGATATTCCGTAAGGCAAAAGATCAAGGACTGCAACCAAGAATGAACTACCCAGCTAAGTTTAGCATCTTTTTCCATGGAAGAAGATGGTCATTCAATGAAACAGAGGAATTCTATATGTTTCTAAGAAAAAAACCAGACTTAAACAAAAAATTTGATCTACATCCACAAGACTGAAGAGAAACAGAAAAAGGTACACAGAACCCTTGAGAACTGTAACTCTGTTGTGGGTATATAAAAAATACTCAAGGATAATTTGATTTTACTGATATAAAAGAAAAAAAGGGGGGTGTAGTAAAGGGAAGGAGGTCGGTTCAGAAAAAGGGGAAGGAGTGATAAAAAGAGGGAAACTACATCCCAGGAAGAGACATAGAAAATACACCATATCTGAGGGAACTTAGTGAGGGGGAGAATCATTGTGTGAATCTTACTCTCATCAGAAGAGGCTCAAAGAGTAAATAATTAACATATTTGTTTTTCAGAGAATTTTCTCTCACCTCATTAAAAGGGGGGAGAGGAAAAGGGAAAAGGAAAAGGAGAATAAGTGAAGGGACTTGGAGGGAGGGGGGAGGGATCCTAAAAAAAAAAAAAAAAAAAAAAAGAGGGAGGGTTGCGCGTCACAAGGGGGGTCTGTAAATTAAATATCGGGGAGGGGGATCAGGGGGGTCAAGGGAAAAAAGCATAATCTGGGGATAATATGATGGCAGGAAATACAGAATTAGTAATTTTAACTGTAAATGTAAATGGGATGAACGATCCCATCAAACGGAGACGGATAGCAGATTGGATCAAAAAGCAGAACCCTACAATATGTTGCCTACAGGAAACACACTTAAAGCAGGGAGATACATACAGAGTAAAGGTAAAAGGTTGGAACAGAGCCTATTATGCTTCAGGTAAAGCCAAAAAAGCAGGGGTAGCTATCTTTATCTCAGATCAAGCAAAAGCAGAAGTAGATCTTGTTAAAAAAGATAAGGAAGGAAACTATATCCTGCTGAAAAGTAGCATAAATAATGAAGCCATATCAATACTAAACATATATGCACCAAGTGGTATAGCATCTAACTTTCTAAAGGAAAAGTTAAGAGAACTGCAAGAAGAAATAGACAGTAAAACTATAATAGTGGGAAATCTCAACCTTGCACTCTCAGATTTAGACAAATCAAACCACAAAACAAACAAGAAAGAAATTAAAAAAGTAAATAGAACATTAGAAAAACTAGGTATGATAGACCTTTGGAAAAAACTGAATGGCAATAGGAAGGAATATACTTTCTTCTCAGCAGTTCATGGATCCTATACAAAAATTGACCATATATTAGGACATAAAGATCTCAAAATTAAATGTAGGAAGGCAGAAATAATAAATGCCTTCTTCTCAGATCACAATGCAATAAAAGCTACATTCAGTAAAAAGTTAGGGGTAAATAGACCAAAAAGTAATTGGAAACTGAATAATCTCATCTTAAAGAATGACTGGGTGAAAGAGCAAATTATAGAAACAATTAACAATTTCACCCAAGATAATGATAATGATGAGACATCATATCAAAATCTTTGGGATGCAGCTAAAGCAGTAATAAGGGGAAATTTTATATCTTTAGAGGCTTATTTGAAGAAAATTGAGAAAGAGAAGATTAACGAATTGGGCTTACAACTTAAAAGGCTAGAAAAAGACCAAATTATAAACCCCCAACCAAAAATTAAACTCGAAATACAAAAATTAAAAGGAGAAATCAATAAAATTGAAAGTAAAAAAACTATTGAATTAATAAATAAAACCAAGAGTTGGTTTTATGAAAAAGCCAATAAAATAGATAAACCTTTGGTAAATGTGATCAAAAAAAAGAAAGAGGAAAATCAAATTGATAGTCTTACAAATGAAAAGGGGGATCTTTCCACCAATGAAGAGGAAATTAGAGAAATAATAAGGAGTTACTTTGCCCAACTTTATGCCAATAAATTTGATAACTTAAGTGAAATGGATGACTTTCTCCAAAAATATAGGCTCCCTAGATTAAAAGAGGAGGAGATAAATTGCTTAAATAGTCCCATTTCAGAAAAAGAAATAGAACAAGCTATTAATCAACTCCCCAGGAAAAAATCCCCAGGGCCAGATGGATTCACATGTGAATTCTACCAAACATTTAAAGAACAATTAGCCCCAATGTTATATAAATTATTTGAAAAAATAGGGGATGAAGGAGTCCTACCAAACTCCTTTTATGACACAGACATGGTACTGATACCTAAACCTGGTAGATCGAAAACTGAGAAAGAAAATTATAGACCAATCTCCTTAATGAATATTGATGCTAAAATCTTAAATAAGATATTAGCAAAAAGACTTCAGAAAATCATCTCTAAGATAATACACTATGATCAAGTAGGATTTATTCCAGGAATGCAGGGCTGGTTTAATATTAGGAAAACTATTAATATAATTGACCATATTAATAATCAAATTAATAAGAACCATATGATCATCTCAATAGATGCAGAAAAAGCATTTGACAAAATCCAACATCCATTCCTACTAAAAACTCTTGAGAGTATAGGAATAAATGGATTATTCCTTAGAATAATCAGGAGTATATATTTAAGACCGTCAGTAAGCATAATATGCAATAGAAATAAACTGCAACCTTTCCCAGTAAGATCAGGAGTGAAACAAGGTTGCCCACTATCACCATTACTATTCAATATAGTACTAGAAACGCTAGCCTCGGCAATAAGAGCCGAGAAAGAGATTCAAGGAATTAGAGTAGGAAATGAGGAAATTAAACTATCACTTTTTGCAGATGACATGATGGTATACTTAGAGAACCCCAAAGACTCTGCTAAAAAGCTACTAGAAATAATTCAAAATTTCAGCAAAGTGGCAGGATACAAAATAAATCCACATAAATCCTCGGCATTTTTATATATCACTTAACAAAATGCAACAGCAAGAGATACAAAGAGAAATTTCATTCCAAACAAATGTTGAGAGTATAAAATATTTGGGAATCCATCTACCAAAGAAAAGTCAGGAATTATATGAGAAAAATTACAAAACACTTGCCACAAAAATAAAATCAGATTTAAATAATTGGAAAGACATTCAGTGCTCTTGGATAGGCCGAGCGAATATAATAAAGATCACAATACTCCCCAAACTAATCTATTTATTTAGTGCTATACCAATCAGACTCCCAAGAAACTATTTTAATGACCTAGAAAAAATAACAACAAAATTCATATGGAAGAATAAAAGGTCAAGAATTGCAAGGGAACTAATGAAAAAAAACTCAGAGGAAGGTGGTCTAAGTGTACCTGATCTAAAGCTATATTATATAGCAGCAGTCACCAAAACCATTTGGTATTGGCTACGAAATAGACCGGTAGATCAGTGGAACAGATTAGATACAAAGGACAAAAAAGGGTACATCTATAGCAATCTAATCTTTGACAAACCCAAAGATTCCAACATTAGGGATAAAAATTCATTATTCGGAAAAAACTGTTGGGAAAACTGGAAATTAGTATGGCAGAAATTAGATATGGATTCACACTTAACACCATATACCAAGATAAGATCAAAATGGGTCCATGATTTAGGCATAAAGAGGGAGATAATAAATAGATTAGAGGAACAGAGGATAATCTACCTCTCAGACTTGTGGAGGAGGAAGGAATTTATGACCAGAGGAGAACTAGAGATCATTATTGATCACAAAATAGAAGATTTTGATTACATCAAACTAAAAAGTTTCTGTACAAATAATACTAATGCAAACAAGATTAGAAGGGAAGTAACAAATTGGGAAAATATTTTTAAAAACAAAGGTTCTGACAAAGGTCTCATTTCCAAAATATATAGAGAACTGACCATAATTTATAAGAAACCGAACCATTCTCCAATTGATAAATGGTCAAAGGATATGAACAGACAATTCTCAGAGGAAGAAATTGAAACTATATCCACTCACATGAAAGAGTGTTCCAAATCACTACTGATCAGAGAAATGCAAATTAAGACCACTCTGAGATACCACTACACACCTGTCAGATTGGCTAAGATGACAGGAACAAATAATGACAAATGTTGGAGGGGATGTGGGGAAATTGGGACACTAATACATTGCTGGTGGAGTTGTGAAAGAATCCAGCCATTCTGGAGAGCAATCTGGAATTATGCCCAAAAAGTTATCAAACTGTGCATACCCTTTGACCCAGCAGCGCTACTACTGGGATTATATCCCAAGGAAATACTAAAGAGCGGAAAGAGACATATATGTGCCAAAATGTTTGTGGCAGCTCTTTTTGTTGTAGCTAGAAACTGGAAGATGAATGGATGTCCATCAGTTGGAGAATGGTTGGGTAAATTGTGGTATATGAAGGTTATGGAATATTATTGCTCGGTAAGAAATGACCAGCAGGAGGAATATAGAGAGGCCTGGAGAGACTTAAATCAACTGATGCTGAGTGAAATGAGCAGAACCAGAAGATCACTGTACACTTCAACAACAATACTGTATGAGGATGTATTCTGATGGAAGTGGAAATCTTCAACATAAAGAAGATCCAACTCACTTCCAGTTGATCAATGATGGACAGAGGTAGCTACACCCAGAGAAGAAACACTGGGAGGGGAATGAAAATTGTTAGCACTAATATCTGTCTGCCCAGGTTGCATGTACCTTCGGATTCTAATGTTTATTGTGCAACAAGAAAATGATATTCACACACATGTATTGTACCTAGACTATATTGTAACACATGTAAAATGTATGGTATTGCCTGTCGTCGGGGGGAGGGAATAGAGGGAGGGAGGGTAATTTGGAAAAATGAATACAAGGGATAATATTATAAAATATATATATATATATAATAATAAAAAAAAAAAGAAAAAAAAAAAAGAAACTCCAGATTCTCTTCAGCTGGTAAGTCGTGCTTCCAGTCCTTGTGGTTTCTATCAGTCAAGTGCTATTTCTGAGGCTGAAATTATCTAATTGGTATTGAGGGAAGAAAGGAGCTTACATAATTGCGTGTGTCTTCTCCGCCATCTTGGCTCCGCCCACCGTGATTTAGGTTTAAAAGGGAGAAACTTGAAGCAGTGAGATTCAGAAAATGCCTGCTTTACCATCCAATTATAAAAACAGCACATACAGGTTATTTTCCTTATAAAAAGGGCCGCTAAGGGATACAATGGATAGAAACTGGGTCTGGAGGGAGGAAGAAATGAATTCAAATCCATCATTAAACATTTATTAACTGTGTGACTCTGAACAAGTCACTTGACTTGTTTGTCTAAGTTTCTTCATTTACAAGGTGGGGAAACTACTTTCTAGAGTTCTTATGAAGCACAAAAGAAATAATAAATGTGAAATGGCTTAGCTAACTACCTGACTCACAGTAAGCATTATATTAATATTTGCTATTATTGTTTTCAGTTGTTAGTCATGAAAGACTCTTTGTGATCTCAATGGAGCTTAGCATTCCATGCCCTTCTTCACTTTCTCCCAAAGGTGGCTTGAGCTTGTAGTCATCACTTCCATGACACCATCAATCCATCTCTTCCTCTGCCATTTCCTTATGCCTTCAATTTTTCCACTATCAGGGTCTTTTGCCTTCAATCTTTTCCAGCTTCAGCATCTTTTTCAATAAGCCCCATCTTCTCATTATGTGATCAACTCATTTAAATTTCAGATTCAGTATTTATCCTTTCAATTTATCATGAGTTAATTTATATAAAAATTGGCTGATTTGATTTCCTTGCTGCCCAAGGGACTCTCAAAACTCTTCTTCTGTACCAAAATTCAAAAAGTCAGTTCTGAAGCACTCAGCGTTCCTTAGAATCCAACACTCATAGCTGTACATTACTAATGGAAAACAACATCATCATTAACAAAAATATAGCTTTGCCTATATGGACCTTTGTTGATAAGATAATGTCTCTGCTTTTTAATGTCATTCAGATCTGCCATAGCTTTCCTTAAAAGGAACAAGTCTTTTAATTCCATGTCTGCAATCATTATCTAGAGGGTTCTTTGAGCCAAAGAATATAAAATTTGACATTGATTCTGTTTTTTCTCTCTCTCTATTTTCCAGGATAGAATGAGACCAGTTTTTTTTAAGCTTCAAACCATCTTTTATATTCTCCTCTTTCATCTCCATCAAGAAGCTGCTTAATTCTTCTTCACTTTCTGACATCAGAGTAGTATCATTTGCATATATGAGATTATTTATATTCTCCCAGCAACTATAATTACACTTTTTGACTTATCCAGCCATATATCAAATGATGTACTGTGCATATAAGTAAAAAAGTAAGGTGATAATATACAGCCTTGTCATACAACTTTCTCTACATTTTACCAGTTAGTCTATGTTTAGTTATAACTGATATTTCTTGACCAGCATACAGGTTTTTCAGGATAAAAATAAGATGATTTGGTATCTTTTTGAGGAACTGAAACAGTTTTTTTTTACCTATATCGTCAAAGCATTTAGCAAAGTTAATGAAGCAGGAGTATTTTTTTTTTTCTGGAACTCCCTTGTTTTCTCCATAATCCAGTGAATGTTGGCAATTTGGTCTCTAGTTCTTCTGCCTCTTTGGAAATCAGCCCATTCTTTTAGTAATTTTAAATTTGTGTAATACTGAGGCCAAGATTAAGGAATCTTAACTGGCATATGAAATTAATATTTTTTTGGTAAATTGAACATTCTTTCTTTCTCTCTTTAGGATTGGGCCATAAAATGACATTTTCAAACCCAGTGGCCACTGTTAAGTTTTCCAAACTTTCTGGCATATACAGTACAGTATTTTAATATCATCAATTGGAACTTCATTAGCTTCATTATTCTTATTGTTAGCAATGCTTCCTAAGGCCAACTTGACTTCATTTTCCAGGATACACAATGCTTTTTCATTCACTATACCATTATGATTATCTATAATATTAGGATCTTTCTTGTATAGTTTTCTACATATTTTTGCCTCCTTGCCACTTCTTAATCTTTTCTACTTCTGTTTAGTCAATACCATTTTGTCTTTTCTCCTGTCAATTTTCTATAAAATGTTCCTTTGATAGCTCTAATTTTCTTGAAGAGATTTCTTGCTTTTCCTATTCTATTGCTTTTTTCTGTTTCTTTGTACTGTTTATTTAAGAAAATCTCATCTCTTTCTTGCAATCTTGAAAACTGTGTTCAATTGAGAATACTTTTCACTTTTTCTTTCCTTCCTTATTCAGCTATTTGTAAAGTCTCATCAGAGAGCCATTTTACTTTATTTCTCTCCTTTTCTTAGGGGATACTTTTTTGTTGCTGTCTTTTGAATGATATTGAAAAACCTCTGTAGTTCTTTAGCCATGCTACTGAATCCCTTAAATCTATTCATTTCTTCCATTTCATATCCATAAAGGAAGTTACACCTATATGGTTTAATGATTTTCCCTACTTTCTTCAACTTAAGTTTGAAGTTTTTAATGAGAAGCTTGTAATCTGATCCACAGTCAGCTTCAGGTTCATTTTAACTGAATGAATCTTCTTTACCTTTGACTGCAATGTATATAATCATCCTGATTTTGATATTGACCATCTGTTGATGTCCATGTGTAGAATTGCCTTTTCTACTGTTAAATACAATATAAGCAAGCATATAACCAGTGACTTATCTTAATAAAAATCCAGTAATTTCTGTCATGTTTTTACTCCAGGGCCAAACTTGCCTATTCCAATTATCTTTTCATTTTCTAATTTAGCATTCTAATTTCTTTCAATTAATGTGACATGTTTTTTATGTGTATTATTTCTAGAAGATGTTGAGGGCTTTATAGAAGTGGTCAACTTTGGCCTCTTTGACATCAACATTTGGAGCGTAGGGTTCTATTACTGTGGTGATGAATGATTTGCCTTGGATTCAGACATATATTATTTGATTATTTTTGAAATTATATCCCAGTACTGCTTGTTTTACTCTTTTATTGACTATGATAACTACTTGATTTCTTCCAAGGAATTCATTTCCTCAGTAGTATATATAATGATGATCTGAATTAAATTTATCCACTCCTATTTAACACAAGGTGTCAATTTTCCATTTCCTGTTTGACCACATCCAGCTACTCTAGTTCATAGATCTAATATTTGGATATTCCTATGGAATACTTTCATTTAATCACCAATCATATCTATACCTAAGCTTCATTTTGACTTTGG
Source organism: Sminthopsis crassicaudata (assembly GCF_048593235.1). Classification (NCBI taxonomy): domain Eukaryota; kingdom Metazoa; phylum Chordata; class Mammalia; order Dasyuromorphia; family Dasyuridae; genus Sminthopsis; species Sminthopsis crassicaudata. The sequence continues at coordinate 404,660,317 of NC_133618.1, read as the reverse complement.
TCCAGCCACTTCATCCTTTTTGGAGCTGTTGGTAGCTGTCCTCTCCTCCCCAGTAATATATTGGACACTTGTTGACCTGAGGGGCTCATCTTCCATTGTCGTATCTTTTATTATTTTAATATTGTCCATAGTGTTACCTTGGCAAAGATATTAAAGTGGACTACTATTTCTTTCTTATGTAAATTACTTTTTGTCAAAACTCTCCACTTTAACCTGTTTATCTTTAGATGAATAGGTATTTTTTATCTCTTTCAAAAAATATAAATAATAAGTTGGTTAACAAGAGAATCAGAAATACCTAGAAGAATTACTTTAAAGTTCTATTATACACATACATACAATTATGCAGGTTATGTAGGATGTAAAATTGCTTTTTAGCACTAATATATATACAGGTATGTGTATGTATTAGTTTATATTTTACATTACTTTATATGTTAATGCATGTATACATAAAGGTATATATAGATATATATGTATGCATATATATATATATACATACTAAATATATATTTTTGTGTACTATATAATCTTAAGTTGCTTCTGAGCCTTTGGATAAAAATGGAAAAAAACAATTTACTAAAAGTATCTGTGAAGATGGAAGTGAGTGACTTCTAACCTGGATGGAGGAATGAGAGGTTTTTTTAAGTATCTTTCATAGAAAAATTAAAACTGAAATGCTATAATGCCCTATGAGGAAGATGGTTTGTAGGGTCTATCAGTTAAATAGTGATGTGATTACTTAACTACAAAGAGTCTTTCATTTCACAGAATCTCAGAATTGGAAGCAATCTCAGAGTTCATCTATTCTGAATCTGTACTTAAATAGAAATTCTCTCATTTGTATCTCTGACAAAGAGGCATCAAAACTCTGATTATATCCCTATATGAAGATCTCACTGGTTTCTGAGGCAGTCTATCACATTATTGTACAACTATAATTTCTTTGCATGTAAAATCAAGAGTTTAGACTAGATAGTATCCAGTACTCTTTCAAGTTCGGTCATGCAGTGTTCAGTCCTAAGGTGTCTTCTAATTCTACTATTATTTGCTTTATATTTTAAAAATTCTTACCATTCTAGTATATTAAATACTAAGATTGCTTATAACTTTCAATGTTTTATTATGTTCTAAAGTCATTTGTTGATCTGACACATTGTATGTTTTTTCTTCAAATTAAAAAAATGCTTTAGAGATTTCTGGACCAATAGAATCTCTCTCTCCTTTTTTTGGACATGAACAAAGTTGTGCTACTTTTACATACTTCCAACATTTTCCACTATCTGTATTATGTTTTTTGCTTTCTGACCATTTCTGCAAATCACTAAGGTCACAGAATTCTAATCCCTTGCCTGCATTTCTATGTTACAGTTTTGTAGAAGCCCTAAAATAAATGTTTATTTCAGCTACAACACTGAAACTAACATTTCAATACTGGAAACATTTGCTGGCAAAATAAATGTCTTTGATGAAAACAGTGTCTGCTGTTAAGAAAAGTTCCTGAAAACATTTGTTTGCCAAAGAAAGCATTGTACATAGAAAATATTGGTGAGGAAATGTGTAGCCTTATAAGTTTAAACAGAATTCAGTTCCAGCCATTGTTTGCTACTAAGGTTGGGCATAATAGAATTTGGAATTCTTTTCCTTAATGTTATTGTGCTGGTCACTTCTCTTTATTTTGCTATACAACAAGCATTCTCTCCACCAATAAACCAATGGACAACTTGGAAAATGGAATAAAATTAGGTTTTTAATTATTATCTAATTAGCTTGTTCAAGTCAAATGGTCACAGCTACAATATGCATCCTTAAGAAAATTAGCTAAGCAAGATAAATGCAAAAGATTCAATTCAATTACATAGATGTGTACTAAGCATCCACTTTCTACAGAGGTCTATGCTAGAGAAGATAAAAAGAAATAAAACATTAATATTTTCATCAGAATGCATACATAAACTTTCTATGGCTACCATAATTAGGGATAACAATTGTTCATATTATGCTCTAATATAGTACAGGAACACCCTCAAAATCTGATGTGTCAAATGCTTTCTCTTGTACTAAGTGACTCTTGAACTCCATATCTACCAAGCAGATATTAAACAATTATTAGTGAATTCATAAGACTAAGAAAAAAGCTGGACAAGGCAAAATCCTTATAAATGAACTCTAGAGAACTCTGATCTTTAAAGTGTCATTTAGTTCCTTCCTCCATAAATTTTCACACTCATCAGAAAGCAGACCAAAACACCTCACAGGTCTATTTTAGAATTTCCCCTTGCTGCAGATTCTGATAGCACATCTTGTTCCATACTTGACCATACCTATTAACTAGTAGTAGATATTGATCCAACAACATGAAAAAGAAAGGGGGAACTTAAGCTTCATATACTGCCTAAAATATCCCTCATATCCTTCTCATGCCTTTAAAAGTAGAAGATGATGATTTGGCCTACCCTGAGAAGGAAGAGAGGGGAGATATCAAAAATTATGGTGGAATTAAAATGTGAATATGACAAAACAAGAAATTTCAAAATGATTCAAAAGGAAAAAAATTAAAAACCAAAAAAGTAAGAAATTGGGAAATAATATAGATTAGAGATATGGTCTTTAATGCAGAATTTTTAAAAAAACAACTAGCAATAAGGATTATTCATGATCTAGCAGCGTCCACATTAAAGGATTGAAGGGCCTGGAATATGATATTCCAAAAGGCAAAAGAACTTGATATGCAACCAAGAATAACTTACCCACCAAACTGAGCATTTTCTTTCAGGGAAGAAGATGGACATTCAATGGAATTGATGAATTCCATTTATTTCTGATTTAAAAAAAAAAAACAGAGCTAAACAAAATGTTTGATGTCCAAATATAGGTCTGAAAGGCTCTCAAGAAAGCTGTCCATCCCCAGGCAAGGAGACAATAAAGAATTTGGACTTTAACATCTAGCTATTTTTGTGGTGATTACTCTACTGAAATGAAGGCTGGTCCAGAGACCTCCAGAAAACCAAACGAGATCATTACACTTTTCCTTAAAATAGTGGCATTTATTTAAAACCATCACTAAGCATCACATGTAATGCTGATAAACTGGAACCATTCCCAATAAAATCAGAAGTGAAACAAGGTTGCCCACTATCACCATTACTATTCAATATTCTATCAGATATGCTACTTTTGCAATAAGAGATAAAAAAGGAGTTAAAGGAATTAGAGTAGGTAATGAGGAAACCAAATTATCACTCTTTGCAGATGACATGATGGTATACTTAGACAACTCCAGAGATTCTACCAAAAAGCTATTAGAAATAATTCAGAACTTTAGCAAAGTAGCAGGATATAAAATAAATCCACGTAAATTGTCAGCATTTTTATACATCACTAACAAAATCCAACAGCAAGAGATACAAAGAGAAATTCCATTTAAAATAATTGTCGATGTATAACATATTTGGGAATCTATCTGCCAAAGGAAAGTTAGGAACTATATGAGCAAAACTACAAAACACTTGCCACAAAAATAAAGTCATATCTAAACAATTGGAAAAATATTACGTACTCTTGGATAGATTAAGTGAATATAATAAAGATGACAATACCCCTTAAACTAATCTATTTATTTTGTGCTATGCTAATCAGACTCCAAAAAAACTATTTTAATGACCTAGAAAAAATAACAACAAAATTCATATGGAAGAACAAAAGGTCAAGAATTTCAAGGGAACTAATAAAAAAATCAAATGAAGGTGACATAGCTGTACCTGATCTAAAAGTATATTATAAAGCAGTGGTCACCAAAACCATTTGGTATTGGCCAAGAAATACACTAGTTGATTAGTGGAATAGGTTAGGTTCACAGGACAAAATAGTCAATAACTATAGCAATCTAGTGTTTGACAAACCCAAAGACTTCAACTTTTCATATAACAATTCACTATTTGACAAAAACTGCTGGGAAAGCTAGAAATTAGTATGGCAGTAACTAGGTATTGACCCACACTTAACACTGTATACTAAGATAAGATCAAAATGGGTTCATTATCCAGGCATAAAGAATGAGATTATGAATAAATCATAAGAACATTGGATAGTGTACCTCTCAGACCTGTGGAGGAGGAAAGAATTTGTGACCAAAGAAGAACTAGAGATCATTATCTATCACAAAACAGAAAATTTTGATTATATCAAGTTAAAAAAAAGCTTTTATACAAACACAAGATTAGAAGGGAAGCAATAAGCTGGGAAAATATTTTTACAGTTAAATGTTCTGATAAAGGCATCATTTCCAAAATATATAGAGAATTGACTCCAATTGATAAGTGGTCAAAGGATATGAATAGACAATTTTTGAATTAAGAAATTGAAACTATTTCTACTCATATGAAAAGGTGTTCCAAATCATTTTTTGACCAGAGAAGTGTAAATTAAGACAACTCTGAGATACCACTACACACCTCTCAAGATTGGCCAATATGTCAGAAAAAGATAATGACAAATGTTGAAGGGGATGTGAGGAAACTTGGACACTGATGATTTGTAAATGGATCCAACCATTCTGGAGAGCAATTTGGAACTATGCTCAAAAAGTTATCAAACTGTGCATACCATTTGATCCAGCAGTGTTACTACTGGCCTTATATCCTACAGAAATATTAAAGAAGGGAAAGGGACCCATATGTGTAAAAATATCTTTGGCAGTCTTTTTTTGTAGTGGCTGGAAACTTGAAATTGAATGGATACCCATCAATTGGAGAATGGCTGAGTAAATTATGGTATATGAATATTATTGAATATTATTGTTCTATAAGAAATGACCAGCAGGATGAATATAGAGAGGCTTGGAGAGACTTACATAAACTGATGCTAAGTGAAATGAGCAGAATTAGGAGATCATTATATTATTCAACAATAGTATATGAAGATCAGTTCTGATGGAAGTGTCTATCTTCAACAATGAAAGGATCCAAATCAGTTCCAATTGATTGTAATGAACACTGAAATAAGTGTGGACTACAACATAGCATTTCCACTCTTTCTGGTTTTTGCTTGCATTTTTCTCTTTCTTTCTCAGGTTATTTTTACCTTCTTTCTAAATCCAATTTTTCTTGTGCAGCAAGATAACTGTGTAAATATGTATACCTATATTGGATTTAACATATGCTTTCACATATTTAACATGTATGGGACTACCAGCCATCTGGGGAGGCGATGGAGAGAAGGAGAGGAAAGTTGGAACAGAAGTTTTTGCAAGGGTCAATGTTGAAAAATTACCCATGCATATGTTTTGTTAATAAAAAGCTATAATTTAAAAAGTTTTTTGTGTTTGTGTGAGTATGGTTATGAAGGAATAAAAATCACAAAATGATTTTATGTGGAACATAATGAAACAGATGAAATTTAGATAGAGAAGAACACAAACATATGAGACTAAACTCCTGAACCCCAAAACAGGAAAATAAATTTATTTTGCATTACATTATTGTAGAAGAGAAAAGTACACACCTAGGAACAATAGATATGGATACAAAATGGAATGAATAATGACATTTATCATTTCAATGGATGAATAACAAAGGGATTGTATTTATATACTTTTTAAGGAAGATGGGGAAAGGAACTAAAAGAGAGTTAAATTTATAGCAAAATGTAGCAAAAGGGAAGAGAATTAGTAGCAAAAATTACTAGAGGTATTGAATCTAAGGACTAGATAGGAATTTATAGGGAAGAGAATTCCCAAGGGATAAGAACTGAATTTTGAAGGCTGTTTAGTCACATGACTATTAAGATATAGGACTGGAAATTTCCTTTGATTGCCATAATTTCTCAGATTTCTCCAAACAGAAATTTTGAGTGAAAGATAAAACAACTTCAAATGTCTTCATAGTATAAAATGTTCAGAATAAAAAAAAAAGTTGAAAAAAAAATGAAGAGATTCCTACTCTTAGTTCATTCAAAGTTCCTCACCGATCACCCACCTTGAATGAGGTTGCTATCTAGTGAACTGGCTCTAGACCCCTGGGCTGACAACAAACCCAGCTTTACAAGCTTATCCTCCACCTTTATTTCAACAATCTGGAGCCAGGTTATAGCTTTAGTAGTCAACTCTGGAAAGTACTCTGTTATAAAATAAACTCTAGATCATTTTTGGGAAAAAAGATCAAAAAAGATCATGAAATATATCTAGACTTAGAATAGTTTAATCTTACACTCTACTCCATTTCTTCTCTTAGAGCTTTGGAGACCCAGACAATGCAAATCACTACTATGGCAACATTGAACTGCCTGTGTTAGACCAAAGAATTGAAGAACAGAGGTCATTGAAAGATATTGAAAAAAGATACTAAGTATAAGAGGAAATATGTAGCAATCCAGAAATTCTGAGGGAGAAAGCTAAGAGAATCCATCTGAGACTACTCCTCCCACTACTTGGGGTAAAGATTTAAGCTGGTATCGTATGAATTGCCCATCATAGCAGGAGGCTGAGTCTCCTGGAGACCAAGACCATCAAAGGGAAAGAAGTTAAAAATTAAGTGGTAGAAGAGAATAAGAAGGTGTGAAGAGATTAAAAAATTCAAAGATCTCAGGAAAAGATAACTTGCATACAGATTTGAACATGAGGTGATAAATCAATAGGGAAAATATTAGCCATAAAAGGAAATATGGCTTCTGGCTGTAGTAAATTAGTTTAGGCATCTATGTATGAGTACTACATAATAAAGGATAATCATCCAACATTTGATGTACAATTTAGAAAGAACATGGAATCACAAACATTCCTCCTGGGTAGTTTTTTTGTTTTGTTTTGTTTTTAAAGAAATGAGAATTAAGAGACCAGGATTTATGATATGGCAATCTAAATGTCATAGGTTTCACAGAAGAGCACAAGTCAAAAAAACCTGAACAATATTACAGAAAGTAATAGATGAAAATTACCTGCCCAATAAGTTCTGAACACAGAAAATGAAATATCAATTAAAATATTTCATAGATACCTTGTAGGAAACAAACAAAAACAAAAACAAAAACAAAAAAAGACTATGGTTGCAAACACTAAGGGATTAACTTTAACAATTTGAAAAGTCCTTCAAATTAAAAAAAATAAAGGAACTTTGAATAATACAAGATTATTCTGCATACCAGAGAATGTAGGAGGGAATGAAATATGGTGTTCCAAAGAACAATGGAGTTCTAAATGTAGCCCAGAGTGACCTAGCCTAAAAATCTTTGCTTACACATAAATGAAAAAAAAAATAGATGTTCATTAATAAAAGGACATTTGAAATATTCTTAGAAAGAAAACTATGATCAAGATGGCAGAGTAAAGGTAGGGACTCATTTGTGTTTCTCCACAAAGTCCTTCAAATACGTTTAAATAATGGCTCCAAACAAATTCTAGAGGAGTAGAACCCACAAAAAAGAGTGAAACAATTTTCCAGCTCTAGAAAAATTGGAAAGTCAACAGGAAAGATCTGTTGTACCAGGGTGAGGTAGAAGCACAGTACAGCACAGACTGGGCTCCAGCAAATCAAGAGTAGCCTTCATGGAAATTGAATCAATGACATTAGTGGGGATTTCCAGACCTTTCAGCGCACAGACTATAAAGGCTTGTTTTAATGAATCAAAAGGAAATTTATAGGAGTCCTTTTGCTGTTACTAGGAGCAGAATTCTATGAAATTGTTTATGCTTGGATCTGGGTCACAATCAAAGATGTGAGTCCCAGTATGAGGACAAGCAGAGCTTGGTATAGGGAAACAAACTCTGCTCAAAGTTTCAGGGTTGAAAAGTGTATTTGCGGGGGCGGAGCCAAGATGGCGGAGAAGATACACGCGATCCTGCAAGCTCCCTTCTTCCCTCACTACCAATTAGATAAATCAGCCTCAAAAATAGCGCTGGACTGATAGAAACCACAAGGACTGGAAGCACGACTTACCAGCTAAAGAGAATCTGGAGTTTCAACAGAAAAGGATAGTTCCCAGGGGAGGAAAAAAAAAAAAGAGGCCAGCACAGACGGTTGGGTGGTGGAACACTGCGCCAAGCGCGGTGGGGAGGGCTCTGGGATCAGAGAAGCCACTGAGATAGAAGAATCTGGCACAGGCTGTTAATTCTTCTCTGCTAATAAAACAGCAGTTCAGAAGAGAAATCAAACCACTTTAAAATATAAGCCAGATACTAGAACCACCCCAACACGGGGGTGACTCAGCAGATCTCGGCATTGTGGGTGTGGCTGACTTAGGCTGTCCAGGCTTTCACCTAGGGGTAGTTAAGAGATTGAAAAGAGGGCGGTAACTCATAGTGCCTTGCTCAGCTGGAGGCTGTGGAACTCAGCCCCAGAAGTCCCAGAGAAGTGGAATCTTTGAACTAGGGACTGCGGTTTCAGGGCAGACTCTTCCAGTTTGAGCACAGGGGCTTTTCACATCATCTGCTGCTGACATCCATGCCCCAATGGGACGCATAGGCTGGGCTTTGTGTCGCCTTTACTGTTCAGTCATAAACCTCAGGAAAGTCGCTAGGACACAGCGCCCTCACAGCACATTCCTGCTAATCACCTCTGAGGAACTTCCAGGGAGGGGGTGGGGAACTCTCTCCCAGAGCTCTCTCTTAGTTCAGGCGCGGGAGCCGCTGCATCCATCTGGTCTGGGAGGAAGCTGGTAAAGAAATAAATAAATAATTTCCTACCCCAGGGACAGACCCCAAAAGATTTTTTAAATCTGAGTAAAAAGCAAAGAAAAACTATCGATTCCTTCTACACAGAGAAAGAGCGGGTATCCAAACCTGAGGAAGATAACAGCAGATAACAACCTAAAGGGGAACAATTCCTGCCCCCCATCACATAACTCTCTCCTAGAAGAGACTATTAAAAAGTTAAGAGAGGTTGAAGAAAAATGGGGAAAGGAAAGAGAAGATATGATAGAGAATAACAAAGTTCTGAAATTGGAGTTGGAAAAAATAAAGAATTCACAGGAGATGCAGGGAAACAAAATTTGTGAATTAGAAAAGGTAAAAAAAAATCACAGGAAAGTAGGATTTCTGAATTGGAGAAGATAAAAAAGTCTCAAGAAAATAGGATTTCTGAATTGGAAAAAGAAAATAATTCTCAAAAAAATTAGGGAAATGGAAAAAAATTCAATAGAGCAAAATAATTCATTTGAAAACGAAATTGGGCATTTACAAAAAGAACTAAAAACTGTGAATGAAGAAAATAACTCCTTAAAATTCAGGATGGAACAAATAGAAATGAATGATTCATTGAGAACCCAAGAATCAGTCAAACAAAACAAAACAAAACAAAAAATGAAAAGTTGGAGAATAATGTCAAATACTTAAATACTTACTGGGAAAATCTATAGACCTGGAAAATAGATCTAGGAGAGATAATCTGTGGATCATTGGACTTCCCGAAAATTATGACCAAAAAAAAAAAAAAAGCCTGGATTCTATTTTACAAGGAATTATCAAAGAGAACTGTCCAGAGATAATAGAAACAGAAGGGAAAGTAGATGTCGAAAGAATTCATCGAACTCCTTCTGAAATAGACCCTAAAAAAAGAACACCACAGAATATTGTGGCTAAGCTGCAGAATCACCACACAAAGGAGAAAATCCTGCAAGCAGTTAGAAAAAAACAATTTAAATACCAAGGTGCCACAATAAGGGTCACACAAGATCTGGCTGCCTCCACATTAAAAGATAAAAGGACCTGGAACCTGATATTCCATAAGGCAAAAGATCAAGGATTGCAACCAAGAATAAACTACCCAGCTAAGTTTAGCATCTTTTTCCATGGAAGAAGATGGTCATTCAATGAAATAGAGGAATTCCATGTGTTTCTAAGAAAAAAACCAGACTTAAACAAAAAATTTGATCTACATCCACAAGAATGAAGAGAAACAGAAAAAGGTACACAGAACCCTTGAGAACTGTATCTCTGTTGTGGGTATATAGAAAGTACGCATGAATAATTTGATTTTACTGATATAAAAGAAAAAAAGGGGGGGTGTAGTAAAGGGAAGGGGGTAGTATCAGAAAAAGGGGAAGGAGTGATAAAAAGAGGGAAACTACATCCCAGGAAGAGGCATAGAAAATACACCATATCTGAGGGAATTTAGAGAGGGGGAGAAACATTGTGTGAATCTTACTCTCATCATGAGAGGCTCAAAGAGTAAATAATTGACATATTTGTTTTTCATAGAATTCTCTCTCACCTCATTAAAAGGGGGGAGAAGAAAAGGGAAAAGGAAAAGGAGAATAAGGGAAGGGACTTGGAGGGAGTGGGGAGGGATACTAAAAAAAGGGAGGGCTGTGCATCACAAGGGGGGTCTATAAATTAAATATCGGGGAAGGGGTTCAGGGGGGTCAAGGGAAAAAGCATAATCTGGGGATAATATGATGGCAGGAAATACAGAATTAGTAATTTTAACTGTAAATGTGAATGGGATGAACGTTCCCATCAAACGGAGATGGATAGCAGACTGGATCAAAAATCAGAACCTTACAATATGTTGTTTACAGGAAACACACTTAAAGCAGGGAGATACATACAGAGTAAAGGTAAAAGGTTGGAGCAGAATCTATTATGCTTCAGGTAAAGCCACAAAAAGCAGGGTAGCTATCCTTATCTCAGATCAAGCAAAAGCAGAAGTTGATCTAGTTAAAAGAGATAAGGAAGGAAACTATATCCTGCTGAAAGGTAGCATAAATAATGAAGCCACATCAATACTAAACATCTATGCACCAAGTGCTATAGCATCTAACTTTCTAAAGGAAAATTTAAGAGAATTACAAGAAGAAATAGACAGTAAAACTATAATAGTGGGAGATCTCAACCTTGCACTCTCAGATTTAGACAAATCAAACCACAAAACAAATAAGAAAGAAATTTAAAAAGTAAATAGAACATTAGAAAAACTAGGTATGATAGACCTTTGGAGAAAACTGAATGGTGATAGAAAGGAATATACTTTCTTCTCAGCAGTTCATGGATCCTATACAAAAATTGACAATATATTAGGACATAAAGATCTCAAAATTAAATGTAGGAAGGCAGAAATAATAAATGCCTTCTTCTCAGATCACAATGCAATAAAAGCTACATTCAGTAAAAAGTTATAGGTAAATAGACCAAAAAGTAATTGGAAACTGAATAATCTCATCTTAAAGAATGACTGGGTGAAACAGCAAATTATACAAACAATTAATAATTTCACCCAAGATAATGACAATGATGAGACATCATACCAAAATCTGTGGGATGCAGCTAAAGCAGTAATAAGGGGAAATTTTATATCTTTAGAAGCTTATTTGAAGAAAATAGAGAAAGAGAAGATTAATGAATTGGGCTTACAACTTAAAAGGCTAGAAAAAGACCAAATTAAAAACCCCCAACCAAAAATTAAACTTGAAATACAAAAATTAAAAGGAGAAATCAATAATATTGAAAGTAAAAAAAAAAAAACTATTGAATTAATAAATAAAACCAAGAGTTGGTTTTATGAAAAACCCAATAAAATAGATAAACCTTTGGTAAATCTGATCAGAAAAAAGAAAGAGGAAAATCAAATTGTTAATCTTACAAATGAAAAGGGGGATCTTTCCACCAATGAAGAGGAAATTAGAGAAATAATAAGGAGTTACTTTGCCCAACTTTATGCCAATAAATTTGATAACTTAAGTGAAATGGATGACTTCCTCCAAAAATATAGGCTTCCTAGATTAACAGAGGAGGAGATAAATTGCTTAAATAATCCCATTTCAGAAAAAGAAATAGAACAAGCTATTAATCATCTCCCCAGGAAAACCCCCCAGGACCAGATGGATTTACATGTGAATTCTACCAAACATTTAAAGGACAATTAGCCCCAATGCTATATAAACTATTTGAAAAAATAGGGGATGAAAGAGTCCTACCAAACTCCTTTTATGACACAGACATTGTACTGATACCTAAACCAGGTCGATCGAAAACTGAGAAAGAAAAGTATAGACCAATTTCCTTAATGAATATTGATGCTAAAATCTTCAATAAGATATTAGCCAAAAAACTTCAGAAAATCATCCCCAGGATAAGACACTATGATTTATACCAGGAATGCAGGGCTGGTTTAATATTAGGAAAACTATTAGTATAATTGACCATATTAATAATCAAATTAATAAAAACATATGATCATCTCAATAGATGCAGAAAAACCATTTGACAAAATCCAACATCCATTCCTACTAAAAACTCTTGAGAGTATAGGAATAAATGGACTATTTCTTAGAATAATCAGGAGCATATATTTAAGACCGTCAGTAAGCATAATATGCAATAGAAATAAACTGCAACCTTTCCCAATAAGATCAGGAGTGAAACTAGTTTGCCCACTATCACCATTACTATTCAATATAGTACTAGAAACGCTAGCCTCGGCAATAAGAGCCGAGAAAGAGATTCAAGGAATTAGAGTAGTAAATGAGGAAATCAAACTATCCCTCTTTGCAGATGACATGATGGTATACTTAGAAAACTCCAAAGACTCTGCTAAAAAAGGTATTAGAAATAATTCAGAATTTTAGTAAAGTGGCAGGATACAAAATAAATCCACATAAATCCTCAGCATTTTTATATATCACCAACAAAATGTAACAGCAAGAGATACAAAGAGAAATTCCATTCCAAACAAATGTTGAGAGTATAAAGTTTTTGGGAATTCCATCTACCAAAGAATAGTCAGTGAATTATATGAGAAAAATTAAAAAACACTTGCCACAAGAAATTAAAGTCAGATTTAAATAATTGGAAAGACATTCAGTGCTCTTGGATAGGCCAAGAGAATATAATAAAGATGACAATACTCCCCAAACTAATCTATTTATTTAGTGCTATACCAATCAGACTCTCAAGAAACTATTTTAATGACCTAGAAAAAATAACCACAAAATTCATATGGAAGAATAAAAGGTCGAGAAAATTCTGACTACAGAAAGAGACTATGGTGTCAAGGAAGATCAAAATATACACCCAGAGCCATTTTTCTCCTTTTTTATTAAAGCTTTTTATTTACAGAACATATGCATGAGTAATTTTTCAACATTGACCCTTGAAAAACCTTGTGTTCCAAATTTTCCCCTCTTTTCCCCCATCCATCCTAGATGGCAGGTAATCCAGTACATGTTAAATATGTTAAAATTTATGTTAAATCCAATACATGTATACATATTTATACTGTTATCTTGCTGCACAAGAAAAAACAAATCAAGGAGGAAAAAAAAACTGAGAAAGAAAAAATGCAAGCAAATAGCAACAGAAAGAGTGAAAATGCTATGCTGTGGTCCACACACAGTTCCCACAGATCTCTCTCTAGGTTTAGATAGCTCTCTTCATCATATGATTATTGGAACTGATCTGAATCATTTCATTGTTGGAAAGAGCCATGTCCATAAGAATTGATCATCCTATAATATTCCATTTGCTGTGTACAGTTATCTCCGGCTTCTGCTCATTTCACTTAGCATCATTTTGATTATATTAAGTTCAAAAGTTTTCATACCAACAAAACTAATGCAGACAAGACTAGAAAGGAAGTAATAAATTGGGAAAACATTTTTACATTTAAGAATTTTGATGAAGGCTTCATTTGACTCAAATTTATAAGAATTTATAAGAATTCAAGCTACTCTCCAGCTAATAAATGCCCAAGTGATATGAACAGATAATTTTCAGATGAAGAAATTAAAACCATTTTAATCATATGAAAAAGTGCTCTAAATCACTATTGCTAAGAGAAATGCAAATTAAGACAACTCCGAGATACTACTACACATCTCACGAATTAGCTAAGATGACAGAAAAAGATAATGATGAATGCTGAAGGGGATGTGGGAAAACTGGAACACTAACACATTATTGGTGCAATTGTGATTCAGACATTCTGGAATGCAATTTGAAGCTATGCTCAAAAGGTTATCTAACTGTGCTTACCCTTTGATTCAGCATTATTTCTACTGAGCTTATATCCCTAGAGAAATCTTAAAGGAAGGAAAAGGACCCATATGTGTAAAAATGTTTGTGACAGCTATTTTCATAGTGGCAAGAAACTGGAAACTGAGTAGATATCCATCAGTTGGAGAATAGCTGAATAAATTATGGTATATGAATGTTATGGAATATTATTGTTTTGAAAGAAATTTTTAGCTGGATGATTTTAGAGAGACTTGGGGAGACTTACATAAACTGATGCTAAGTGAAATGAGCAGAACCAGTAGATCCAAAGCCAATAAGAAAAATGTGAATTGGTCTGTTGTCTCTAAATTGCAATCATTCTCTTGGGGGTCAGGTTTCTTGGAGTAGCTTCCTCAGAATTGAGGAAAAATTGGAAAGAGAATAGACATTTAATGAAATAAAGGAGTGTCAAGTATTCCTGATAAAAAGGTCACAACTAAATAGAAAAATTAAGGAATAGAATGATGTTCCCAGATCAAATTAAAGGCTGGTAAATAGGAGAAAGTAACTCACAGTCTATTATAAAGAGTAGAGCCTAAAAAAAGTGAGCAAGGAGGAAAAGGGAAAGGGAAAAAGGGGAGGAAAGAGGATTTGTATAGTAATGGTAGAAAGTTGTATTGCTGACTGTTCCTATGGGAAAGATAGATATTGATATTTTATCTTTTTATTAAAGTTTTTTTGAAACATATATAGATATATAGATATATAGATATAGATAATTTTAAACATTGGCCTTTGCAAAATCTTGTATTTCAAATTTTTCCTCCCTTCTCCCCAACCCCTCCCCTAGATGGAAATAATGCAATATATGTTAAAAGTGAAATTCTTCTATACATATTTCCACAATTATCATACCACAAAAGAAAAAAAAATCAGATCACAAAGAAAAAAATGAAAAAGAAAACAAAATACAAGCAAATAACAACAACAAAAAATAAAATATTATGTTATGATCCACATTCAGTGCCCACAGTCCTCTCTAGATGTAGATGGCTTCCTTCATCACAAATCCATTGGAACTGGTCTAAATCATCTCACTTTTAAAAACATCCATGTCATCTCAGAATTAAATGGAGGAAGGCAGAAATAGGAAAGGCTTTCTTTTCATATCACAATGCAGTAAAACTACCTTCAACAAAAAATTAGGGGTAAATAAATCAAAAAGTAATTGGAAAATAAATAATCTCATCTTAAAGAATGATTGGGTGAAATAGCAAATTATAGAGATAATTAATAATTTCACTCAAGATAATGACAATGATGAGACATCATACCAAAATTTGTGGGATGCAGCTAAAGTGGTAATAAAGGGAAATTTTATATCTTTAGAGGCTTACTTGAAGAAAATAGAGAAAGAGAAGATCAATGAATTGGGCCTACAACTTCAAAAGCTAGAAAAACACCAAATTAAAACCCCCCAATCAAATATTAAACTTGAAATTCTAAAATTAAAAGGAGAAATTAATAATATTGAAAGTAAAAATGCTATTGAACTAATAAGTAAAACTAAGAGTTGGTTTTATGAAAAAAAACAATAAAACAGATAAACCTTTGGTAAATCTGATTAGAAAAGGGAGAGAGGAAAATCAAATTGTTAGTCTTAAAAATTAAAAGGGGAAACTGTCCACCAATGAGGAGGAAATTAGAGAAATAATAAGGAGTTACTTTGCCCAACTTTATGCCAATAAATTTGATAACCTAAGTGAAATGGAGGACTACCTCCAAAAATATAGGCTTTCCAGATTAACAGAGAAGGAAGTGAATTGCTGAAATAGTCCCATTTCAGAAAAAGAAATAGAACAAGCTATTAATCAACTCCCTAATAAAAAATCTCCAGGACCAGATGGATTCACAAGTGAATTCTATCAAACATTCAAAGAACAACTAGCTCCAATGTCATATATAAACTACTTGAAAAAATAGGGAGAATAAAGGAGTCCTACCAAATTTCTTTTATGACACAGACATGGTACTGATACCCAAACCAGGTAGGTTGAAAATGGGGAAAGAAAACTATAGACCATTCTCCCTAATGAATATTGATGCTAAAATCTTAAATAATATATTAGCAAAAAGATTACAGAAAATCATCCTCAGGATGATACATCATGATCAAGTGGGATTTATACCAGGAATGCAGGGCTGGTTCAATATTAGGAAAACTATCAGTATAATTGGCCATATTAATAATCAAATTAACAAAAAGCATATGATCATCTCAAAATATGCAGAAAAAGCATTTGATAAAATCCAACATCCATTTCTACTAAAAACACTTGAGAGTATAGGAATAAATGGACTTTTCCTTAAAATAATCAGTAGCATCTATTTAAAACCATCAATAAGCATCATATGTAATGGGGAAAGATGGCAAACATTCCCATTAAGATCAGGGGTTAAACATGGTTGTGAACTATCACCATTACTATTCAATATTGTATTAGAAATTCTAGCTTTGGCAATAAGAGTGGAGAAAGCTTAAAGGAATTAGAGAAGGTAATGAGGAAACCAAATTATCACTCTTTGCTGATGATATTATGGTATACTTAAAGAACTCCAGCAATTCTACTAAAAAGCTATTAGAAATAATCCACACCTTTAACAAAGTTGCAGGATACAAAATAAACCCACATAAATCATCAGCATTCTTATATGTCACTAACAAAATCCAACAGTTAGAGTTACAGAGAGAAATTCCATTTAAAGTAACTACCGATAGTATAAAATATTTAGGATTCTATCTGCCAAGGGAAAATCAGAAACTATATGAGCAAAACTACAAAACACTTTCCACACAAATTAAGTCTGATCTAAATAATTCGAAAAATATTGAATGCTCTTGGATAGGGTGAGCAAATAAAATAAAGATGACAATACTACCTAAACTAATCTATTCATTTAGCGCTATACCAATAAGACTCCTAAAAAACTATTTTAATGACTTAGAAAAAATAACAACAAAGTTCATATGGAAAAACAAAAAGTCAAGAATTTCAAGAGAATTAATGAAAAAAAATCAAATGAAGATGGCCTAGCTGTACCAGATCTAAAATTATATTATAAAGCAGCAGTTATCAAAACCATTTGGTATTGGCTAAGATATAGACTACTTGATCAGTGGAATAGATTAGGTCCAAAGGACAAAATAATCAATAACTCTAATAACCTAGTGTGTGACAAACCCAAGGACCCCAGCCTTTGGAATAAAAACTCAATGTTTGACAAAAATTGCTGGGAAAATTGGAAATTAATATGGCAGAAACTAGGCAATGATCCACATTTAACACCATACACCAAGGTCAGGTAAAAATGGGTTCATGACCTAGGTATAAAGAATGAGATTATAAATAAATTAAAGGAACATAGGATAGCTTACCTCTCAGACCTGTGGAAGAAGAATGAATTTATGTCCAAAGAAGAACTAGAGATCATTATTGATCACAAAGTAGAAAACTTTGATTATATCAAATTGAAAAGTTTTTGTACAAACAAAACTAATGCAGATAAGATTAGAAGGGAAACAATATACTGGGAAAACATTTTTACAGTCAAAGGTTCAGATAAAGGCCTCATTTACAAAATATATAGAGCATTGACTTTATAAGAAATCAAGCCAATCTCCAATTGATAAATGGTCAAAAGATATGAACAGACAATTCTCAGACAAAGAAATTGAAACTATTTCTAGTCATATGAAAAGATGCTCCAAGTCATTATTAATCAGAGAAATGCAAATACCACTGAAATACCACTACATACCTGGCAGATTGGCTATACTGACAGGGAAAGATAATGCAGAATTAAACAGGGAAAACAGGGACACTGATACAGTGTTGATGGAATTGTGAATTCAAAAAGCCATTCTGGTAAGCTGTGCATACCCTGTGACCCAGCAGTATTGCTACTGGGTTATTATCCCAATGAGTTCTTAAAGAAGGGAAAGGGGCTTGTATGTGCAAGAATGTTTGTGGCAGCCCTCTTTGTGGTGGCCAGAAACTAGAAGCTACATGGATGCCCATCAATTGGAGATTGGCTGAATAAATTGTGGTATATGAATATTATGGAGTATTATTATTATGTAAGAAATGACCAACTTACATGAACTGATGCTGAGTGAAATGAGCAGAACCAGGAAATCGTTGTATAACAACAATACTATATGATGATCAGTTCTGATGGATGTGGCCATTTTCAACAATGAGATGAACCAAATCAGTTCCAAGAGAACAGTAATGAACTGAACCAGCTATACCCAGCAAAAGAACTCTAGGAGATGAATATGAACCACTACATAGAATTCCCAATCCCTCTAATTTTGTCCACCTGCATTTTGGATTTCCTTGACAGGCTAATTGTACACTATTTCAAAGTCCGATTTTTTTTTTATACAGCAAAACAGCTGTTTGGACATGTATGCATATATTGTATTTAATTTATACTCTAACATATTTAACATGTATTGGTCAACCTGACATCTGGAGGAGGGGGAAGGAGGGGAAAAATTAGAACAAAAGGTTTGGTAATTGTCAATGTTATAAAATTACCCATGCCTATATCTGCTAAATAAAAACTATTAAAATAAAAAATAAAAAAATCCATGTCCATCAGGATTGACCGTCATAGAATCTTGCCATTGCTGTGTACAATGTTCTTTTGCCTCTACTCACTTCACTTAGCATCAGTTCATATAAGTCAATAGAGATATTCTGTGAAGGAATATGTGGAGTCTATCAATATTGAATGAAACTAATATGTCTATAAACAAAAAGGAAAATATGAAAATGAACAAATCATTAGAGAAATTAGACTAAGACTTATGGTAACTCCTAAATGGAGTATCAAAAGAACATACATATTTTACAGAACCACCTAGAAATTTTACCAAAATTTGTTATGTATTGTGTCATGGAAATATGGTATATAATGATATAAAGGCAGAAATAGTAAACAAGTACTTTGTATAACATAATATGATAAAATATTCATTCATAGATCACAAAGAAAAGACATAATCTCAAATAGAAACTTAACAATGAAATTCTGAGAAATGAATCTATCAAAGGACAAATCACAGAAACAATTTTATGAAAGCAAATGATAATACTGAAATTACCAAAACTTCAAGAAAAAAATAATAACATATCCCTAATAAAAATGAGTTAAGAAAATGGAAATGAGGTTTAATGAAAAGAATATGCATTTTAAAATTAGAAAGCCTACAATTAAAAAAAAAAAATCAAGCAGCAGCAGAAGATATTAAAAATCAAAAAAGAAATAATTTGGAAACAAACCCCCCATAGAAACAATGAATAAAACTCAATTATTTTTCTCTGAAAAGACCAATAAAATTGATAAACTTTTAGCAAATCTGATTAAAAAGACAACAGAAAATAAGATTAACAAAATAATGAATGAGCTAAGCAAACGCACAAAAAAATAAAAAACAATGATCAGAACGTATTATCAACAGTTCTATTGCAACAAAACAGAACAAAAAAGAGAAAACTGCTTTCAAAAAACTCAGAAAAGGATATATATCTAGCTGTGAAGGAATTATCAAAGAAAAAAAAAACTTATTCCTTATAGATAGAAGAATTTGATGGAACTTTAAAAGAAGACTTAGTAGGACAGAGTTCAGATGATGGAATGAAACCATTATTTTCCCCAACCTTTCCTCTATTTAATTTCTACAATAATCTAAAAAATATGCCCAAGGGAGTGTGGGTAGACAAGGCAACATCACTGCCAAGAGCTATTTAGGAAGACAGTAAGAAGTGTTCACCGAATGGGGTGGGGACTGGTCAAGAACATGTTGTATAGTAGAAGCAGAACCTCTGGTAGTACTGGCAACAGATTGTAATAGCAACAATAGCACTGGCAGGAAAAAACACAGCTCTTAGGAGTAGTAAGAGGACTATATTTACTCAAAAAGAGATTATAAAGAGTGGAGTCAAGATGGCTGGAAGAAGCCTCTAAATGAATTTTGAAATTACAAAACCCACAAAAAAATTGTAGTGAATCAATTTTCCAACTTAAGACAACACAAAAGGACTTCAGAAAAGGTCTTGTTTCATTTGGGTGGAGGAGGATTACCTGGAATCTAGTGGGGATCTCTTAGCTATGACAAAGATCAGCAGCTGAGACTCCTTTGTCCTGGATCCATCAGTCAGTGGCTCAGAAGGCCAGTTGTGAAACTTCTAGCCCCATTGAAGAAAGTAAATTGTAAGCACCAGAACCCTCATCAGAGCAAGTCAGACTAACCAACCACCACAGTAGGAAAGTTGCTAGTACTTCTTATCCTAGTGCAATTGGCCAGTAAGAGGCTCTGTTGCCCTGAAAAGGAAACTTAGGGCAGTTTCCTCTGTGCCCTTGGAGCAGAATTCAACTTTTAAAAATGAGCAAAACAAATAAATCCACTAACTAACAAACTAACAAACAAAAAAGCCCTAGCCATAGAAAGCTATTATGGTCACAGGAAAAATCAGAATATAAATTCAGAAGAGGATCACATTGGCAAAATATCTACAAGTGAGCTGTCAAAGGGGAATATGAATTGATATCAATCTCAAAACAAGTTCTCTACAAAGATCTCAAAAAGGATTTTTTTTTTTATTTATTTTTATTTTATTTTATAATTATAACATTTTTTGACAGTACATATGCATGGGTAATTTTTTACAACATTATCCCTTGCACTTACTTCTATTCAGATTTTTTCCCTTCCTCCCCCAAACCCCTCCCCCAGATGGCAAGCAGTCTTATATATGTTAAATATATTACAGTATAATTTAGATACAATATATGTGTGTAGAACCGAATTTTTTGTTGCACAGGAAGAATTGGATTCAGAAGGTAAAAATAACAGTTTACATTCATTTCCCATTGTTCCTTTTCTGGATGTAGCTGGTTCTTTCCATCATTAATCAATTGGAATTGGATTAGCTCTTCTCTATGTTGAAGAAATCCACTTCCATCAGCATACATCCTTGTACAGTATCATTGTTGAAGTGTATAATGATCTTCTGGTTCTGCTCGTTTCACTCAGCATCAGTTGATGTAAGTCTCTCCAAGTCTCTCTATATTTCTCCTGTTGGTCATTTCTTATAGAACAATAATATTCCATAACATTCATATACCATAGTTTACCCAACCATTCTCCAATTGATGGACATCCATTCATCTTCCAGCTTCTAGCCACTATGAAAAGGGCTGCCACAAACATTTTGGCACATACAGGACCCTTTCCCTTCTCTAGTAGTTCCTTGGGGTATAAGCCCAGTAGTAGTATGGCTGGGTCAAAGGGTATGCACATTTTGATAACTTTTTGGGCATAATTCCAGATTGCTCTCCAGAATGGTTGGATTCTTTCACAACTCCACCAACAATGCATCAGTGTCCCAGTTTTCCCACAGCCCCTCCAACATTCATCGTTATTTGTTCCTGTCATCTTAGCCAATCTGACAGGTGTGTAATGATACCTCAGAGTTGTCTTAATTTGCATTTCTCTGATCAATAGTGATTTGGAACACTCTTTCATATGAGTGGAAATAGTTTTAATTTCATCATCTGAAAATTGTCTGTTCATATCCTTTGACCATTTATCAATTGGAGAATGGCTTGATTTCTTATAGATTAAAGTCAATTCTCTGTATATTTTGGAGATGAGGCCTTTATCAGAACCTTTAACTGTAAAAATTTTTTCCCAATTTGTTACTTCCCTTCTAATCTTGTTTGCATTAGTTTTGTTTGTGCAGAAACTTTTTAATTTGGTGTAATCAAAATGTTCTATTTTGTGATCAATAATGGTCTCTAGTTCTCCCTTGGACACAAACTCCTTCCTCCTCCACAAGTCTGAGAGGTAAACCATCCCATGTTCCTCCAATTTATTTATGATTTCGTTCTTTATGCCTAAATCTTGGACCCATTTTGATCTAATCTTCGTATGTGGTGTTAAATGTGGGTCCATGCCTAGTTTCTGCCATACTAATTTCCAGTTTTCCCAGCAGTTTTTGTCAAATAATGAATTCTTATCCCAAAATTTGGGATCTTTGGGTTTGTCAAAGATTAGATTGCTATTTTTATTCACTATCTTGTCCTGTGAACCTAACTATGCCACTGATCAACTAGTCTATTTCTTAGCCAATACCAAATGGTTTTGGTGACTGTTGCTTTATAATATAGCTTTAAATCAGGTACACTTAGACCACCTTCCTCTGACTTTTTTTTCATTAGTTCCCTTGCAATTCTCGACCTTTTATTCTTCCATATGAATTTTGTTGTTATTTTTTCTAGGTTCAAAAAGGATTTTTAAAATTAAGTTAGAGAGGTAGAGAAAAATGGGAAAAAGAAATGAGAGCTTGCAGGAGAATTGTAAAGGAAAAGTCAACAGCTTTAAGAAAAAAAGTCAACAATTTGGAAAAGGAAACATTAAAAATATATTGAAGAAAACAACTCCTTAAAATAGATTTGGGGAAATGTAAGATAAATATACTGTAGAAAACAACTCCTTTAAAAATAAAATTGGACAAGGGGAAATGGGAGTTAAAGGGGGGAGAGGGAGAATAACTGAAAAAAAATAATTCATTAAAAATTAGAATTGGGAAGATGGCGGAGAAGAAACACACGACTCAGTGAACGTCCTCACTCCCTCACAACCAATTAGATAAATTAAGTCTCAGAATTAGCTCAGGACTGATAGATACCACAAGGACTGGAAGCACGACTTACCAGCTGAAGAGAATCTGGAGTTTCAACAGGAAAGGTCAGTTCTCAGGGGAGGAATAAGAAAGACCAGCACAGACGGTGGGGTAGGGGCACACTGCGCCCATTGCGCTGGGAAGGGCTCTGGGATCAGAGAAGCCACTGAGGTAAAGGAATCTGGCACAGGCTGTTAGCTCTTCTCTGCTAATTATTTAGCAGTTCAGAAGTGAAAGCCAAAATATTTTAAAACTCAAATTAGATTTTCCCCGATCTTGGGGGTGACTCAGCAGACTCGGCACCAGGGGGTGTGGCCTCAGCTACCACCTGAGAATAGTTAAGAGATTGACAAGTGGGTGGATACGGCCCAAGGCAACACACACTGCCTAGCTTAGCTGGAGGGAATGGAACTCAGCTCCAGGAAGTCCCAGAGAAGCGGAACCTTTGAACTAGGGACCGCGGTTTCTGGCAGACACTTCCAGTTTGAGCACAGGGGCTTCTCACGTCACCTGCTGCAGACATCCACTCCCCACCCGGACACATAGGCTGGGCTTCGTGCTGTCTTCACTATTCTATGCCCTCGAAGCACAGTAGTGCTAATCACCTCTGAGGCACTTCCAGGGAGGGGGTGGGGAACTCTCTCCCAGAGCTCTATCTTAGCTCAGGCGCAGGGGCCGCTGCATCCATCCAGTCTGGGAGGAAGCTGGTAAAGAAGTAAATAATTTCCTACCCCAGGGACAGACCCCAAAACATTTTTTTTAAGTATGAGCAAAAAAGCTAGAAAAACTATAGATTCCTTCTATACAGAGAAAGAGCGGGTAACCAACCCCGAGGAAGTTGACAGCAGAGAATCAGCAGATAACAACCTAAAGGGGAATGATTCCTGCCCCCATCACATAACTCTCTCCTAGAAGAAGCTCTTAAAAAATTGAGGGAGATCGAAGAAAAATGGGGAAAGGAAAGGGAAGCTATGAAATTGGAGTTAGAAAAAATAAAGAATTCACAGGAGATGCAGGGAAACAAAATTAGTGAATTAGAAAAGGTTAAAAAAACACAGGAAAGTAGGATTTCTGAATTGGAAAAGATAAAAAAGTCTCAAGAAAATAGAATTTCTGAATTGGAAAAAGAAAATAATTCTCAAAAAAAAAAAATTAGGGAAATGGAAAAAAATTCAATAGAGCAAAATAATTCATTTAAAAACGAAATTGGGCATTTACAAAAAGAACTAAAAACTGTGAAAGAAGAAAATAGCTCCTTAAAAGTCAGGATGGAACAAATAGAAATGAATGATTCACAGAGAACCCAAGAATCAGTCAAACAAAACAAAAAAAAATGAGAAGCTGGAGAACAACGTCAAATACTTACTGGGAAAATCTATAGACCTGGAAAATAGATCTAGGAGAGATAATATGCGGATTATTGGACTTCCAGAAAACTATGACCAAAAAAAGAGCCTAGATTCTATTTTACAGGAAATTATCAAAGAGAACTGTCCAGAGATTATAGAAACAGAAGGGAAAGTAGATGTCGAAAGAATTCATCGAACTCCTTCTGAAATAGACCCTAAAAAAAGAACACCATGGAATATTGTGGCTAAGCTGCAGAATTACCACACAAAGGAGAAAATCCTGCAAGCAGCTAGAAAAAAACAATTTAAATACCAAGGTGCCACAATAAGGGTCACCCAAGATCTGGCTGCCTCCACATTAAAAGATAGAAGGGCCTGGAACCTGATATTCCGTAAGGCAAAAGATCAAGGACTGCAACCAAGAATGAACTACCCAGCTAAGTTTAGCATCTTTTTCCATGGAAGAAGATGGTCATTCAATGAAACAGAGGAATTCTATATGTTTCTAAGAAAAAAACCAGACTTAAACAAAAAATTTGATCTACATCCACAAGACTGAAGAGAAACAGAAAAAGGTACACAGAACCCTTGAGAACTGTAACTCTGTTGTGGGTATATAAAAAATACTCAAGGATAATTTGATTTTACTGATATAAAAGAAAAAAAGGGGGGTGTAGTAAAGGGAAGGAGGTCGGTTCAGAAAAAGGGGAAGGAGTGATAAAAAGAGGGAAACTACATCCCAGGAAGAGACATAGAAAATACACCATATCTGAGGGAACTTAGTGAGGGGGAGAATCATTGTGTGAATCTTACTCTCATCAGAAGAGGCTCAAAGAGTAAATAATTAACATATTTGTTTTTCAGAGAATTTTCTCTCACCTCATTAAAAGGGGGGAGAGGAAAAGGGAAAAGGAAAAGGAGAATAAGTGAAGGGACTTGGAGGGAGGGGGGAGGGATCCTAAAAAAAAAAAAAAAAAAAAAAAAGGGAGGGTTGCGCGTCACAAGGGGGGTCTGTAAATTAAATATCGAGGAGGGGGATCAGGGGGATCAAGGGAAAAAAGCATAATCTGGGGATAATACGATGGCAGGAAATACAGAATTAGTAATTTTAACTGTAAATGTGAATGGGATGAACGTTCCCATCAAATGGAGATGGATAGCAGACTGGATCAAAAATCAGAACCTTACAATATGTTGCCTACAGGAAACACACTTAAAGCAGGGAGATACATACAGAGTAAAGGTAAAAGGTTGGAACAGAGCCTATTATGCTTCAGATAAAGCCAAAAAAGCAGGGGTAGCTATCCTTATCTCAGATCAAGCAAAAGCAGAAGTAGATCTTGTTAAAAAAGATAAGGAAGGAAACTATATCCTGCTGAAAAGTAGCATAAATAATGAAGCCATATCAATACTAAACATATATGCACTAAGTGGTATAGCATCTAACTTTCTAAAGGAAAAGTTAAGAGAACTGCAAGAAGAAATAGATAGTAAAACTATAATAGTGGGAAATCTCAACCTTGCACTCTCAGATTTAGACAAATCAAACCACAAAACAAACAAGAAAGAAATTAAAAAAGTAAATAGAACATTAGAAAAACTAGGTATGATAGACCTTTGGAGAAAACTGAATGGCAATAGGAAGGAATATACTTTCTTCTCAGCAGTTCATGGATCCTATACAAAAATTGACCATATATTAGGACATAAAGATCTCAAAATTAAATGTAGGAAGGCAGAAATAATAAATGCCTTCTTCTCAGATCACAATGCAATAAAAACTACATTCAGTAAAAAGTTATAGGTAAATAGACCAAAAAGTAATTGGAAACTGAATAATCTCATCTTAAAGAATGACTGGGTGAAAGAGCAAATTATAGAAACAATTAACAATTTCACCCAAGATAATGATAATGATGAGACATCATATCAAAATCTTTGGGATGCAGCTAAAGCAGTAATAAGGGGAAATTTTATATCTTTAGAGGCTTATTTGAAGAAAATTGAGAAAGAGAAGATTAACGAATTGGGCTTACAACTTAAAAGGCTAGAAAAAGACCAAATTATAAACCCCCAACCAAAAATTAAACTCGAAATACAAAAATTAAAAGGAGAAATCAATAAAATTGAAAGTAAAAAAACTATTGAATTAATAAATAAAACCAAGAGTTGGTTTTATGAAAAAGCCAATAAAATAGATAAACCTTTGGTAAATTTGATCAAAAAAAAAGAAAGAGGAAAATCAAATTGATAGTCTTACAAATGAAAAGGGGGATCTTTCCACCAATGAAGAGGAAATTAGAGAAATAATAAGGAGTTACTTTGCCCAACTTTATGCCAATAAATTTGATAACTTAAGTGAAATGGATGACTTTCTCCAAAAATATAGGCTCGCTAGATTAAAAGAGGAGGAGATAAATTGCTTAAATAGTCCCATTTCAGAAAAAGAAATAGAACAAGCTATTAATCAACTCCCCAGGAAAAAATCCCCAGGGCCAGATGGATTCACATGTGAATTCTACCAAACATTTAAAGAACAATTAGCCCCAATGTTATATAAATTATTTGAAAAAATAGGGGATGAAGGAGTCCTACCAAACTCCTTTTATGACACAGACATGGTACTGATACCTAAACCTGGTAGATCGAAAACTGAGAAAGAAAATTATAGACCAATCTCCTTAATGAATATTGATGCTAAAATCTTAAATAAGATATTAGCAAAAAGACTTCAGAAAATCATCTCCAAGATAATACACTATGATCAAGTAGGATTTATTCCAGGAATGCAGGGCTGGTTTAATATTAGGAAAACTATTAATATAATTGACCATATTAATAATCAAATTAATAAGAACCATATGATCATCTCAATAGATGCAGAAAAAGCATTTGACAAAATCCAACATCCATTCCTACTAAAAACTCTTGAGAGTATAGGAATAAATGGATTATTCCTTAGAATAATCAGGAGTATATATTTAAGACCGTCAGTAAGCATAATATGCAATAGAAATAAACTGCAACCTTTCCCAGTAAAATCAGGAGTGAAACAAGGTTGCCCACTATCACCATTACTATTCAATATAGTACTAGAAACGCTAGCCTCGGCAATAAGAGCCGAGAAAGAGATTCAAGGAATTAGAGTAGGAAATGAGGAAATTAAACTATCACTTTTTGCAGATGACATGATGGTATACTTAGAGAACCCCAAAGACTCTGCTAAAAAGCTACTAGAAATAATTCAAAATTTCAGCAAAGTGGCAGGATACAAAATAAATCCACATAAATCCTCGGCATTTTTATATATCACTTAACAAAATGCAACAGCAAGAGATACAAAGAGAAATTTCATTCCAAACAAATGTTGAGAGTATAAAATATTTGGGAATCCATCTACCAAAGAAAAGTCAGGAATTATATGAGAAAAATTACAAAACACTTGCCACAAAAATAAAATCAGATTTAAATAATTGGAAAGACATTCAGTGCTCTTGGATAGGCCGAGCGAATATAATAAAGATCACAATACTCCCCAAACTAATCTATTTATTTAGTGCTATACCAATCAGACTCCCAAGAAACTATTTTAATGACCTAGAAAAAATAACAACAAAATTCATATGGAAGAATAAAAGGTCAAGAATTGCAAGGGAACTAATGAAAAAAAACTCAGAGGAAGGTGGTCTAAGTGTACCTGATCTAAAGCTATATTATATAGCAGCAGTCACCAAAACCATTTGGTATTGGCTACGAAATAGACCGGTAGATCAGTGGAACAGATTAGATACAAAGGACAAAAAAGGGTACATCTATAGCAATCTAATCTTTGACAAACCCAAAGATTCCAACATTAGGGATAAAAATTCATTATTCGGAAAAAACTGTTGGGAAAACTGGAAATTAGTATGGCAGAAATTAGATATGGATCCACACTTAACACCATATACCAAGATAAGATCAAAATGGGTCCATGATTTAGGCATAAAGAGGGAGATAATAAATAGATTAGAGGAACAGAGGATAATCTACCTCTCAGACTTGTGGAGGAGGAAGGAATTTATGACCAGAGGAGAACTAGAGATCATTATTGATCACAAAATAGAAGATTTTGATTACATCAAACTAAAAAGTTTCTGTACAAATAATACTAATGCAAACAAGATTAGAAGGGAAGTAACAAATTGGGAAAATATTTTTAAAAACAAAGGTTCTGACAAAGGTCTCATTTCCAAAATATATAGAGAACTGACCATAATTTATAAGAAACCGAACCATTCTCCAATTGATAAATGGTCAAAGGATATGAACAGACAATTCTCAGAGGAAGAAATTGAAACTATATCCACTCACATGAAAGAGTGTTCCAAATCACTACTGATCAGAGAAATGCAAATTAAGACCACTCTGAGATACCACTACACACCTGTCAGATTGGCTAAGATGACAGGAACAAATAATGACAAATGTTGGAGGGGATGTGGGGAAATTGGGACACTAATACATTGCTGGTGGAGTTGTGAAAGAATCCAGCCATTCTGGAGAGCAATCTGGAATTATGCCCAAAAAGTTATCAAACTGTGCATACCCTTTGACCCAGCAGCGCTACTACTGGGATTATATCCCAAAGAAATACTAAAGAGCGGAAAGAGACATATATGTGCCAAAATGTTTGTGGCAGCTCTTTTTGTTGTAGCTAGAAACTGGAAGATGAATGGATGTCCATCAGTTGGAGAATGGTTGGGTAAATTGTGGTATATGAAGGTTATGGAATATTATTGCTCGGTAAGAAATGACCAGCAGGAGGAATATAGAGAGGCCTGGAGAGACTTAAATCAACTGATGCTGAGTGAAATGAGCAGAACCAGAAGATCACTGTACACTTCAACAACAATACTGTATGAGGATGTATTCTGATGGAAGTGGAAATCTTCAACATAAAGAAGATCCAACTCACTTCCAGTTGATCAATGATGGACAGAGGTAGCTACACCCAGAGAAGAAACACTGGGAGGGGAATGTAAATTGTTAGCACTAATATCTGTCTGCCCAGGTTGCATGTACCTTCGGATTCTAATGTTTATTGTGCAACAAGAAAATGATATTCACACACATGTATTGTACCTAGACTATATTGTAACACATGTAAAATGTATGGTATTGCCTGTCGTCGGGGGGAGGGAATAGTGGGAGGGGGGGTAATTTGGAAAAATGAATACAAGGGATAATATTATAATATATATATATATATATATATATATATATATATATAATAAAAAAATTAAAAAAAATTAGAATTGGATAAATAAAAATAAATGACTCAATAAGACATCAAGAATCAAACAAAAATCATTTTTAAAATAAAAAAAATAGAAGAAAATGTAAAATATCTTATTGAAAAAATACTGACCTGGAAAATAATTTAAGAATTATTAACTACCTGAAAGCCATGACCAAAAAAATGGTATACAAAACATCTTTCAAGAAGTCATCAAGGAAAACTCCCCAGTTATCCTAGAACCACAGGACAAAAAAGTTATTGAAAGTAAACAAAAAGGCATCAAGTAGTACAGCATCCAAATTATTTGAGAAAGTCAAGTCAGTTACAAAAAGAAATAGATAGCAAAACTCAATTTCCCTCTTAGAATTAGATAAATATAACCACAAAATAAGTAAAAATAAATTATTAAGGTTAATAGAATCTTAGAAAACTTAGAGAAGATATATCTCTGGAGAAAATAGAATGAGACTAAAAAATAATATACCTTTTTCTCAAGAACATGGCACATACACAAAAACCTCATAATCAAATGTAGAAAGGCAGAAATAATAAATACATCCTTTTCAGATTATGATGAAATAAAAATGTATAAGTACTGCACTTTACTAAGAGGCATGTGAAAACAGACCAAAAATGAATTGGAAACTAAATAACTTAAATCCTAAATAATGAATGAATCAAACAAACAGATCTAAGAAATAAAAAGTCATTTCACCCAAGTGAATGACAATAAGGAAAAAAAAACATACCAAAACTTATGGGATGCAACCAAAGCATTTCTTAGGAGAAATTTTATATCTCTAAATATTTATATGAATTAAATAAAAAGATCAATAAATTGGGCATGCAACTAAAAAAAGCCAGAAAAAGAATAATTAACACCCCAATTAATACCATATTATAAATTCTGAAAAATCAAAGGAAAGATGAAAATAAGAAAATTATTTAATAAATAAAATTAGAACTGATTTTATGAAACAAATAGATAAGCTTTTGAATAATTTGATTAGAGAAAGGAAAGAAAAAAAAAACAATTGGGAAAATATCAATTGCTCATGGATAGAATGAGAAAGAAAGAAATGAAATATGAAATTTTATAATGATGAAAATTAAATGAAAATAAAACAAAAACAAAAGTCATCTGAAAAAACAAAAAATCTAGAAAATCAAGGAAATTAATGGAAAAACACAAGCTATGGTGTCCCATAAGTACCAGATCTAAAACTATATTATAAAATAGTGGTCATCAAAACCAAAAGTTAAGAAGGAAAGAAAGAAAAAAGGAAAAAGGAAGGATGGAAGAAAAATGTCATCTAAGTCCTCTATTTTATTATAGCTTTCATCTAGTCTAGTGATTCTGAAATTATCTCTCCTTGGTCTATTTTTCAGGTCAGTTGTTTTTACTTTGAGGTATTTTATACTTTCTTCCATTTTTTTTTCATTCTTTTGAATTTGACAAATTCTTGATGAATTATAGCCATTAGCTTCCACTTGCTCAATTCCAACTTCTGAGGTTAGAACTCACTATTTGCAAAAGTTGCTGGAAAAATGGAAAATAGTATGACAGAAACTAGGTATAAACTAACATCTCATGTACAATATAAAGATAAGGTTGAAATGGGTTCACGATTTAAAAATAGAATGATACTATAAGTAAAATAGAAGAGAAAGAGATAATTAACCTGTCAAATCTTTTTTAAAATAGAAGAATTTATGACAAAAGAGTGAAAGAATATTATGAAATGCAAAGAGGATAATTTTGATTACATTAAACAAATTCTTTTTCAAAAACAAAACTGATGCAATCAAGATTAAAAAGGGAGTAGAAAGCTGGAAAAAGAAAAAAAAAATTCTTAAAAGTTTAATTGGCCAAATGGAAAAAGAGATACAAAGATCCATTGGGGGTAAAAAAAAAACCACCTTAAAGACTACAATTGTCCAAATGGAAAACAAAGTACAAGAGCTAATTGAGGAAAGCAACACTTTATAAGTTGGAATTCAGCAAGTGGAAGCTAATGGCTATGATTCATCAAGAATTTGTCAAATTCAAAAGAATGGAAAAAAATGGAAGAAAGTATAAAATGCCTCAAAGTAAAAACAACTGACCTGAAAAATACACCAAGGAGAGATAATTTCAGAATCACTAGACTAGATGAAAGCTATAATAAAATAGAGGACTTAGATGACATTTTTCTTCCTTCCTTCCTTTTTCCTTTTTTCTTTCTTTCCTTCTTAACTTTTTTTAATAGTATTTTTCCTCCTGTTACGTATCAAAAAAAAAAAAAAAAATCAACACTGATTTTTACAAGATTTTGAGTTCCAATTTTTTTTCTCTCTTTCCTTTTTCTCCCCTCTTCCGAAGATATTAGGCAATTCAGGGGAGCCAAGATGATAAAATAAAGAGAGATTCATCTTTAAAGAATGACTCTAAACAAATTTTAAAGTATAAGACATAGTGGGACATTCTTCTAGTGGAAGAAGGCTTGAAAGCTCAGTAGGAGGGGTCTGTTGCATTGTTGGGCTTGGAATATAATTGGGGTACAGGCCATGACAGCACAGCCCCAAGCCCCAGGAAACCAGGAAGTGGTAGCATTCTCCAGAACTATCACCCTACACATACTAAGGACAACTCACAGGAAAGGTTTGGTGCACTGAAGTCTGAGGGGAGCCCTAACCCGGGATCAGACTTTGGGAAACATTGTGTCAACACTGGTGGCAGCAACACTGCATTAGCAGCAGCAATCATGTCAGAGCAATGGTAGCTTTCATAGATCTCAGCCACAGGTGGAGGGTAGGACCAGAATATCTAGTCAGAGTGAGATTGCAGCAACCTTGGTAGCATTGTGGCAAGACTGTTGCTTAGCTCATTCTCAGATCTGGGTAGCAGTGCTGGCTGATTGTACAGTCCCTAGAAAGTTCTTTAAAAACAGCTACAGAAAGTCTCTAAAAATTGAACAATACTGAACCCTACTTTAACAAAGAGTTCAAAGCCAATGTACAGACTGGGGAAATAAGCAAAAAACAAACAAACAAACAAAAATTCTGATGATAGAAAGTTACCACGGTGAAAAAGAAATTTAATAAAGTCAAAACTCCTATGTCCAAAACCTCCAAGAAAAATAAAAATTGCTCTCAGATTGTGCTCAAAGGGGACTTTGAAAATCAAGTAAGAAAGATAGAAAGAAAAATGGGAAGAAAAATGAGAGTGATGCAAAAGAAAACACAAAAAGCTATTGAGTACCTTGCCTTCAAAAGCAAAATTGGTCAAATGGAAAAGGAGGTACACAAACTCACTGAGGAAAATAATGCCTTAAAAATTAGAACTGAGCAAATGACACTTTATGAAAAATCAAGATACAATAAAACAAAAGCAAAAGAATAATAAAAAAAGTGAAATACATTGTTAGAAAAAACAACTGACTCAGAAATAGAGCCAAGAGAGATTATTTTAAAATTATTCATCCAACTGAAAGCTATGATAAAAAAAAGAACCTGCATATCATCATTTAAAAATTGTCAAAAAAAACTCCTTATGTTCTAGAAATAGAGGATGAAATAGAAATTGATAGAATCAACTGATGACCTATTGAAAGAAATCCTCAGACTCCCAGTAATTTTATAGAGAAATTCCAGAACTTCCAGATCCAGAAAAAAATATTGCAAGTGTCCAGAAATTAACAATTTAAGTATACTTTATCCAGAGTAATAAGACAAGGTTTAGCACTTCTACATTAAATGATTGTAAAGTGTGAAATATAATATTTCAGAGAGAAATGGAACTAAGATTACAACCAAGAATCACCTACCCAGGAAAAATGAATACAATCTTTCCAGGGGGAAAGGTGGATATTCAAGGAAATAAAGGATTTTCAAGCTTTTGTGATGACAAGACCACAGATGAATAGAAAATTTGATTTTCAAATATAGTACTCAGCAGAAGCATAATTAGCTAAGCAGGAAATGGACATCAAAAGGGACTTAACAAGGTGTATTTGTTTACATTCCTACATTAAAAGATGATACTTTTAACTCATAAGAATCTTCTCATTGTTATGGCAGTGAGAAGTACTATATCTAGACAGAGGGCATAGCTATGAGATGAATATTAAGGGATAATTTCTAAAAGATAGAATAAAGGGGTGAGAAAAGAATATTCTGGAGTTCCCGAGTGGAGCCAACATAGTAGAGTAAATTAAGGAAGCTGAGTTCTCCCAATTTCCTTTGAAAATCACATGAAACCAAACATCTGAACAGAGTCTGATGGAATGAAATCACTCTTCAGGTCAAATAAGATTGAAAAAAACTTCAAGAAAGGTCAGGCTCACAGGGGGGGTGGAAAGCGTGTTCAGTTGAGATCAGATAAACTGTGGGAAAGTTGGTGATAGGGTTTTAGTCATATCAAATCAGAAACTAAAACGCTCAGTCCTGCCTCAGTAGAGGAGCAAATCAGTGGGGAAGCTTACAGTCCTAGCTCTGAATGCAAACTCTAGGAAGCCAGGCTGTTGTCTGGACATAACAGGCAAAGCTAACCCCTCCAAATACAAGGGGCCCTTGTACTCAAAGTCAAGGCTCAGATCTGCACAGGACACTTGGGACAGTGCCTCCTTCTACCCCAGAGCAGAGCTGTATCATAGAAGTAAAAAAGAGGAAATACCAAGAGAAAAGAAAAGAAAATGAGCAGGAAACAGAAAAGAATGTTGACCATATACAAAGCTACTATGGTGACAGGGCAAACCAAAATACAATCTCAAATAAGGACCAAATATCAACAAAAGAAATCTCACTCTTCGAGATGATCAGAAACCAAAACACAAATGTCAACAGAAGAAATATCAAAGAGTGACATAACTTGTTTTCAAGCCCAAAGAGGCTTCTTGGAATGCCTCATAAAGGACTTCAAAAGGCAAATAAGAGAGGCAAAAGAAAAATTAGAAAAGAAATGAGAGGTACATATGAGAGAGTCAATAATTTGGAAAAGGAAAGAAAAAATTGTCTGAAGAAAGCAACTACATAAG
This sequence comes from Sminthopsis crassicaudata, assembly GCF_048593235.1. NCBI lineage: Eukaryota > Metazoa > Chordata > Mammalia > Dasyuromorphia > Dasyuridae > Sminthopsis > Sminthopsis crassicaudata. The sequence continues at coordinate 404,625,995 of NC_133618.1, read as the reverse complement.
CAGTAGAATAAACCAAATGGGAAAAAAAATAAAGATACAAAAGATAAATGAAGAAAATCACACATTAAAAACTAGGACAGGGCAAATGAAAGCTAATGACTTTGTGAAACAGCGAGAATCAGTCATAGACACTGAAAATAATGAAAAAAATGGAAGAAAATGTAAAATACCTCATTGGCAAAACAGCCAACCTTGAAAATAGATTCTGAAGAGACAATTTAAAAATTATTGGCCTACCAGAAATCATTGAGCAAAAAAAGAGCCCGGATAGGATTCTATAAGAGGCCATTAAGGAAAACTGCTCCATTGTTCTAGAAATAGAAAAGAAAACACTTATTTAAAGAATCTATTGATCACTTCTGGAAAGAGATCCCATAAGGAAAACCTCAAAGAATATTGTTGCAAAACTATAATCTCAAGAAAAAAAATATTGTAAGCTGCCAGTTCAAAAAAATATTAAATACCAAGGAGCAATAGTTAGGATTACCCAGGATCTAGCAGCTTCTACAATAAAAGATTAGAGGACCTAGAACACCATATTCTGAAAAGAAAAGAACCTGGGGTTAAAACTAAGAATCAAGTACTCAGCAAGACTCAACATCATCTTTCAGGTGAGGAGATGGAGCTTCAATGAAGTAAGATTCTTTCAATCAGTTCTATTGAAAAAAAAACCAGAACAAACCAGAAAATTTAATATACAAACACAGGACTGAAGAGAATCATGGAAGGCAAACAGGGGTAAAAAATAATATAGAGATATATTATTTTAATATATAACATTAATATTATATGATATATGTAATTATATATGATACAATAATATATAATTATATACATAATATAATAATATTATATAATATATATTAATATTAATATATAATATTTGAATATATATTTAAAAATTAAACTTTACATCCCTAGATGGGAAAACAATATCTATAACTTTTGATAACTGTATCTGTCACTGAGGCAGTTAAAGGAGAGAATCACATGGACTGAGGTTATGGTTGTGAATGGATTCTGATGTGATAACATCAAGGAAAAAGACATTAATAGGTGGGAAAAAGAGGAGGGAAAGTATAACGGAACAATTAGTTCACACCAAGAGGCTCAAAAGATGTATTACAATGGAAGGGGAAAAGGGAGGAGTATGAGCATTGTCTGACTCTTTATCTCACCAATTTTGGTTCTAAGAGGGAATAATTTAATCATTCAGTTGGCTATAGATATTTATCTAATCCTGTAAAGAAGTAGGAGGAAAAAGAAGAAGAGAAAAAGGAGGGATATGATAGAAGTGAGGACAGAAATACTAGAGGAAAAAACGGTAAGAGGACAGAATTTGATACAAGAGAAGGTAGTGGATGGAACAGATTTAAAAAAAAAAAAACTACTAAGAAAAGGGGGAAGGAGTAATAAGAACTAAGGTAATTAGTGGAGAGGGAAAAAAGCACAGGACTAAGTACAGAATAGAAAGAGAGAACAAAAATATAATCATGGACGAAAATAGGAAGGAGAAAAATGCACATCTGGTAATCACAACTGTTAATATGAATGATATGAATCCTCCCATAAAATGGAAGGAAATAGCACGGTGGATTAAAAAACAAAATCATACAAAAAAATCATAAAAACTAATCATAAAAATCATAAAACTAGAAGATGAATGGATGTCCATCAATTGGAGAATGGTTGGGTAAATTATGGTATATGAAGGTTATGGAATATTATTGCTCTGTAAGAAATGACCAGCAGGAAGAATACAGAGAGGCTTGGAGAGACTTACATCAACTGATGCTGAGTGAAATGAATAGAACCAGAAGATCGCTGTACACTTCAATGCTGTATGAAGAGGTATTCTGATGGAAGTGGATATCTTCAACATAAAGAAGATCCAACTCACTTCCAGTTTATCAATGATGAACAGAAATAACTACACCCAGAGAAGGAACACTGGGAAGTGAATGTAAATTGTTAGCACTACTGTCTATCTACCCAGGTTACTTATACCTTCGGAAGCTAATACTTAATGTGCAACAAGAAAATGGTATTTACACACATATATTGTATCTAGGTTATATTGTAACACATGTAAAATGTATGGGATTGCCTGTCATCGGGGGGAAGGAGTGGAGGGAGGGGGGGGATAATTTGGAAAAATGAATACAAGGGATAATATTATTTAATAAAATTACTCATGCATATATACTGTGGGAAAAAAATTCTAAATAAAAAAAAAAAAAAACTGAAGAGAATGATTGACAGCTTCTATACAGAAAATGAGCATGTTTCCAACCCCGAGGAGGCTAACAGTAGAGCGTCTCCAAATAATACTCTGAAGGGGAATGTTACCTGGCTCCCATCACATAACTCTCTCCTAGCAGAGACTATTAAAGACATAAAAAGAGAGTTAGAAGATAAATGGGCAAAGGAAAGAGAAGCTATGTTAGAGAGTTACAACTTCCTGAAATTTGAATTGGAAAAGATAAAGAATTCACAGGAAGTGCAGGGAAACAAAATTTGTGAATTGGAAAAGGTAAAAAAAAAATCATAGGAAAGTAGCATTTGTGAATTGGAAAAGATAAAGAATTCCCAAGAAAGTAGGATTTTTGAATTGAAAAAAGAAAATAACTCACTAAAAAAAAAAAAAAAAAAAAAAAAAAAAATAGTGAAATGGAAAAAAAAACTCCATAGAGCAAAATAACTCATTTAAAAACTCAATTGGACATATACAAAAAGAAATTAAACAAGCAAATGAAGAAAATAACTCATTAAAAATCAGGACTGAACCAATAGAAATGAATGATTCATTGAGACACCAACAATCAATCAAGCAAAACCAAAAAAATGAAAAGCTGGAGAATAATGTCAAATGTTTACTGGGAAAATTGACAGACCTGGAAAATAAATCTAGGAGACATAATCTGAGGATCATTGGACTTCCCAAAAATTATGATGAAAAAAAGAACCTAGATTCTATTTTACAGGAAATCATCAAAGAGAAGTGTCCAGAAGCAATAGAACCAGAACATAAAATGGTCATTGAAAGAATTCACTGAACACCTTCTGAAAAAGACCCCGCCCAAAAAAAAACCCAACAACAACAAAAAAAAAACCCAAAAAACCACAACTCCATAGAATATTGTGGCCAAGCTGCAGAACTATCAAATTAAGAAAAAATATTGCAAGCAGCCAAGAAAAAACAATTCAAATATGAAGGTGGCACAATAAAGGTCACTCAAGATCTGGCTGCATCCATATTAAAAGGATCGAAGGGCCTGGAATGTGATACTCTAAAAGGCAAAAGAACTTGGAATGCAGCCAAGAATAAACTACCCAGCTAAGTTTAGCATTTTCTTCCATGGAAGAAGATGGACATTTAATGAAACAGATGAATTCCATGTGTTTCTAAGAAAAAAAAAAAAAAACAGATTTAAACAAAAAATTTAATCTCTAACCACAAGACTCAAGAGAAGCAGAAAAAAGTAAAAGGAACTTTTGAGAACTGTATTTCTGTTGTGGATATACAGAAAGTCCACATGTATAATATAATCTTACTGATATAACATAAAAAAGGGAAGTAGAAATGGAAAGGGGACACTGTCAGAAAACAGGAAAAGGGGAGATAAAAAGAGGGAAAATACATCCCAGGAAGAGGCAAAGAAAAGTTATCAAATCTGAGGGAATTTAAAGAGGGGGAAGAACATCATGTGCATCTTACCCTCATCAGAGTTGGCTGGAAGAGTAAATAATTGACATATTTTTTTTCATAGAATTCTCTTTCACCTCATTAAAAGGGGGGAGAGGAAAAGGGAAAAGGAAAGGAGTAATAAGGGAAGGGTACAAGAAAGGGGAAGGGATTTAAAAGGAGGGGGAAGGAATACTAAAAAGGGAAAGTTGCATGACACAAGTGAGGCCCATAAGTTTAATACTGGGGAAGGGATTCAGGGGGAACAAGGCGGGGGGAAGCATAATCTGAGGATAATAAGATGGTAGGAAATACAGAATTAGTAATTTTAACTGTAAATGTGAATGGGATGAACTCTCCCATTAAGTGGAGATGGATAGTAGATTGGATCAAAAGTCAGAACCCTACAATATGTTGCTTACAGGAAACACATTTAAAGCAGGGAGATACTTACAGAGTAAAGATAAAAGGTTGGAGCAAAATCCAGGGGTAGCCATCCTTATCTCAGATCAAGTAAAAGCAAAAACTAATCTAATTAAAAGAGATAAGGAAGGAAACTATATCTTGCTAAAGGGTAGCATAGACAATAAAGCCATATCAATAATAAACATATATGCACCAAGTGGTATGGCATCTAACTTCCTAAAGGAGAAGTTAAGAGAGTTGCAAGAAGAAATAGACAGCAAAAATATAATAGTGGGAGATCTCAACCTTGCACTCTCAGATTTAGACAAATCAAACCACAAAACAAATAAGAAAGAAATTAAAGAAGTAAACTGAATATTAGAAAAATTAGGTATGATACATCTTTGGAGAAAACTGAATGGTGATAGAAAGGAGTATACTTTCTTCTCAGTAGTTCATGGAATCTATACAAAAATTGATCATATATTAGGACATAAAGATCTCAAAATTAAATGTAGGAAGGCAGAAATAGTAAATGTTTTCTTCTCAGATCATGATGCAATAAAAACTACATGCAACAAGAAGTTAGGGGCAAATAGACCAAAAAGTAATTAGAAACTAAATAATCTCATCTTAAGCAATGATTGAATGAAATAACAAATTTCAGAAACAATTAATAATTTCACCCAAGATAGTGACAATGATGAGATATCATACCAAAATTTTATGGGATGCAGTTAAAGTGGTAATAAGCCTCTATATCTTTAGAGGCTTTTATGAAGAAAATAGAGAAAGAGAAGATCAATGAACTAACTAGGCGTACAACTTAAAAAGCTAAAAAAGACCAAATTAAAAACCTCCAACCAAATACTAAACTTGAAATTCTAAAATGAAAAAGAGAAATTAATATATTGAAAGTAAAAAAAAAGCTATTGAATTAATAAATAAAACTAAGAGTTGGTTTTATGAAAAAAAAAATCAATAAAATAGATAAAACTTTGGTAAATCAGATCAGAAAAAGGAAAGAGGAAAATCAAATTGTTAGTCTTACAAATGAAAAGGGGGAACTTTCCACCAATGAAGAGGAAATTAGAGCAATAATAAGGAGTTATTTTGCCCAACTTTATGCCAATAAATTTGATAACTTAAGTGAAATGGATGAATACCTCCAAAAATATAGGCTTCCCAGATTAACAAAGGAGGAAGCAAATTGCTGAAATACACCCATTTCAGAAAAAGAAATAGAACAAGCTATTAATCAACTCCCTAATAAGAAATCTCCAGGACCAGATGGATTTACATGTGAATTCTACCAAACATTTAAAGAACAATTAGCCCCAATGTTATATAAACTATTTGAAAAAAATAGGGAATGAAGGAGTCCTACCAAACTCCTTTTATGACACAGACATGGTACTGATACCTAAACCAGGTAGGTTGAAAACTGAGAAAGAAAACTATAGACCAATCTTCTTAATGAATATTGATGCTAAAATCTTAAATAAGATATTAGCAAAAAGACTACAGTAAATCACCCCCAGGATAATACACTATGATCAAGTAGGATTTATACCAGGAATGCAGGGCTGGTTTAATATTTTTTAAAAGTATCAGTGTAATTGATCATATTAATAATCAAATTAACAAAAAACATATGATCATCTCAATAGATGGAGAAAAAGCATTTGATAAAATACAACATCCATTCCTACTAAAATCACTTGAGAGTATAGGAATAAATGAACTATTCCTTAAAATAATCAGGAGCATATATTTAAAACCAACAGTAAGTATCATATGTAATGGGGATAAACTGGAACCTTTTCCAGTAACACTGATCAAGAGTGAAACAATGTTGCCCACTATCACCATTACTATTCAATATTGTATTAGAAAAGCTAGCCTCGGCAATAAGAGTCAGGAAAGAGATTAAAGGAATTAGAGTAGGTAATGAGGAAATCAAACTATCACTCTTTGCAGATGATATGATGGTATACTTAAAAAAACCCAGAGATTCTAATAAAAAGTTATTAGAAATCACAATTTTAGTAAAGTTGCTGGATACAAAATAAATCCACATAAATCTTCAGCATTTTATACATCACCAACAAAATGAAACAGCAAGAGATACAAAGAGAACTTCCATTCAAAACAACTGTCAAGAGTATAAAATATTTGGGAATCCATCTACCAAAAAAAGTCAGGAATTATATGAGCAAAATTACAAGACACTTGCCACAAAAATAAAGTCAGATTTAAATAATTGGAAGACATTAAGTGCTCTTGGATAGGCTGAGCAAATATAACAAAGATGACAATACTCCCTAAACTAATCTATTTATTTAGTGCATATCAATTAGATTCCCAAGAAACTATTTTAATAACCTTGAAAAAAATAACAACAAAATTCATATGGAAGAATAAAAGGTTGAGAATTTCAAGGGAATTAATGAAAAAAAATCAAATGAAGGTGGCCTAGTTGTACCTGATCTAAAACTACATTATAAAGCAGCAGTCACCAAAACCATTTGTTATTGGCTAAGAAATAGATTAGTTGATCAGTGGAATAGATTACGTTCACAGGACAAAATAGTGTACAACTATAGCAGTGTAGTGTATGACAAACCCAAAGATCCCAACTTTTGGGAAATAATTCATTATTTGACAAAAACTGTTGGGAAAACTGGAAATTAGGATGGCAGAAATTAGATATGGATCCATACTTAACACCATATACCAAGATAAGATCAAAATGGGTCCATGACTTAGGCATAAAGAACGAGATCATAAATAGATTAGAGGAACACAGAATAGTTTACCTCTCAGACTTGTGGAGGAGGAAGGAATTTGTGACCAAAGGAGAACTAATGATCACAAAATAGGAAATTTTGATTACATCAAATTAAAAAGCTTTTGTACAAATAAAACTAATGCAAACAATATTAGAAGGGAAGTAACAAATTGGGAAAATATTTTTACAGTTAAAGGTTCTGATAAAAGCATCATTTCCAAACTGACTCTAATTTATAAGAACTGACTCTAATTTATAAGAAATAAAACCATTCTCCACTTGATAAATGGTCAAAGGATATGAACAGACAATTTTCAGATGATGAAATTGAAACTGTTTCCACTCATATGAAAGAGTGTTCCAAATCACTATTGATCAGAGAAATGCAAATTAAGACAACTCTGAGATACCACTACATACCTGTCAAAATGGCTAAGATGACAGGAACAAATAATGATGAATGTTGGAGGGGATGTGGGAAAACTGGGACACTGATACATTGTTGGTGGAGTTGTGAAAGAATCCAGCCATTCTGGAGTGCAATTTGGAACTATGCCCAAAAAGTTATCAAACTGTGCATACCCTTTGACCCAGCATTGCCGTTATTGGGATTATATCCCAAAGAAATACTAGAAAAAAAATGTTTGTGGCAGCCCTTTTTGTAGTGTTTAGAAACTGGAAAATGAATGGATGCCCATCAATTGGAGAATGGTTGGGCAAATTATGGCATATGAATGTTATGGAATATTAATGCTCTGTAAGAAATGACCAGCAAGATGAATATAAAGAGGCTTGGAGAGATTGATGCTGAGTGAAATGAGCAGAACCAGGAGATCATTATACACTTCAACAACGATATAGTATGAAGATGTATTCTGATTGAACAACATAGAGAAGATCTAATTCAGTTCCAATTGATTAATGATGGGCAGAATCAGCTACACCCAGAGAAGAAATACTGGGAATTGAGTGTAAACTGTTTGCACTATTGTCTTTCTACCCAGGTTTATTTTACCTTCTGAATCTAATTCTTACCGTGCAATAAGAAGCTTGGTTTTACACACATATATTGTATCTAGGATATACTATAACATATGTAACCTGTATGGGATTGCCTGTCATCTAGGGGAGGCGGTAGAGGAAAGGAGGGAAAAGTCTGAAAAGAAGTGAGTATAAGTGATAATGCTGTAAAAAAATTACCCATGCATATGTAATGTCAAAAAATTATAATTATAAAATTAATTTTAAAAATAACTAGAAGTTCCAATGATAAAACTTCAGACATCATGCACAGATTGAGAAAAGTATTTTTAACACATAGAACTTTCTTAATATTCTTCAAATTAGACTTTGTGACTGACCCTCATGTTCTGGTTCCTCATAAAACTTACCCTGACTGAAATGATGAGTTTGATATTATCTGAATTTGACAACACTATCAGTCACCCAAAGTTCTTTGAGGATAATATTTCAAAAATTGTCCAGATTTCTTTACCATGAAAACTCACATTCTGTCTATAAAGAGCAATTCTCTGAGATTTTAATCTTAAGCAATTTTTTTAAATCCAGGAGTCAGGGACCAGGAATATCTATTTCCATTCCTCAGATATTGGGGAATTTGATTCTTTAGCCAGGGAATTGAAGATACCAGGAGAGGACAGATTCCTAATTGGCAATACTAAAGAATTCACTAGTAACTAGCAGTAGGTAAGTATGATCTTTGTGACAATTAATAAAAGAGCCTCACTGAACAGTTTAAAGTACATTTGATTTGGGAAAACAATCCTCAGACATTTTTTTCTCTGCTTGCACTAAATGTCACTTTGCAGATGTAAGGGACAGAAAGCAAATGATTGCTCTTTGCAGTAACGTGGGCTCCTACTGAACACCCTTTATCAAAGCTGGGTTATTTTTCCTGCCTCTTCTCATGCCGGAAGCTCACATTTGTTAAATTGTTCTAAAACGTCTCCAAGGTACAATTTTGTTTTATAGTCACTGTCAACCCAAACCATTTAATGTTAATTTCTTACAACCTACTCCACTGTCAGCTTTCCTCATCTTTGATATTTATTTCCCAGCCAAATGTGCATTTATTTGTTGACATTTTTATTAAATTAGACTATAATAAATCTGCCTGCATTTATATCTATTTTCCCATGGTGCTGAAGTATTCAAAGTAAGGTGATACATGTATTAACTGCGTAGCGAAGGGCCCATGAACAATCAATGGCCAAGGACTATGGAGTTAAACTACAGGGGGGAAAACCCTTGGAGCCCCATAATAGATCTATGAGCATCCTGAGACCTGATATGTCTATATCCTCATCTGTGTTACTATATCAATCCAGTGATTATACAAGTTTTCCTTGAAATCTCTGAGATGCCAATTAGAGCCCATTGTTACTCATCTAGTTCATTGGCAAGGAGTTTGAGGTATTGAGAAAAATCTTTGATAGCATATGACAAATACGTCATAATACAAGATTCCATGGTTGAGTAATAAGAATGCTGGATTCGGAATCAAAAGACTTGGCAGAATCTGGAGAATAGTATCTTTGTTGAGACTAGTGACTGAACAACCTGGGCCCCATTTCCCCTTGGAGATCATCTAGACTAAGTTCATGCAGGTATTAAGTATTAAAGCCAGAAAAACTTTAATGTATATCCCGCATTAAATAATAAAAAGAACTCTAGCTCAAGAGTCAGAGAAGGTGGATTCAAATTCCATCACTGATTCTCACAACCTATAATCTATAAAATGAAAAATTTGGCTAAGTGAGCTCTGAGTTCCCTTCCAGCTTTAAATATATGATCCTCAGACTTCAAATTCAATAAACCTTATCCTATACCATTTTACCTCTCAATCTCTCCATCCACACTAAGAAATGAAACTATCTGATTTCTGAGATTACGCTTAGCTCTATGGTCTATAAACCTTCAACAGAGACATAAAATGAACATTTCTTGATCCTGTCTATGAGACTACTGTACTTTTCTCCAGATTTAATTTTTATTCCAGCCTCCCTCTCTCTACTGACATGTTTGTTTGCTATTCTTCTTAATGCTATCTGTCTCACCTAAAGAAAATACATTTCACAAGCATGACAGAGAACCTAGGTAAGCTTCGAAATGACAGATATTTGCCCATATATTTCCAGGTCAGTTGAGAAAATAGCCAATATAATTGAGGATTATTCTTAGGATTCTTACAAGATGCTAAGTCACTGAAATTGATAGAGACAATAACTATCATCTAATTCAGCCTGATTCCATATGATGATCTGATCCTATCTCCTTGTAGGGCCAGAACTTGAAACATGGTACTAAGTAGAATTAAGGGGACACTGGTTAAATCTAGTTTAGCATTGATTTAATCTTACAACAAATAATGGTTTCCTCATGATCTAATGATTGGTATATACTCAATGTGGAACATATAAAGGAGAAGCTATCAGGGCCAAGGGGACTTTGGGAGATTCACAACTAGGATTGACTTCCAGGAGATTCACAAAGCCCACGAAAACCCACAATCCCACACTCTTGGAGGCGGAGTCTGATTCATTCCCACTTCCACTTTTATGCTGCCTGGAGACATTCGGACTAGTACTCTTGGGAACCAAGGAGATAGGAAGGCCCCCAGGAAACTAGCTGAGCCCCAACTGAGGGAGATAAGTTTTTGGAAGAGACAATAAAGGAGTTGGACTTTAATTCCTGGGTGCATTTAAGGTCATTATTGAAACTGAACTGAAAGGAAGGCTGCCTCCAGAAGCCCTCCAAGAAATCTGCTTCAAGAGAATGATTATTATAATTTAAAGAAAGAACATTATAGCTTAGCCTGCTGAGGTACCTTGTTATATGTTATCCATGACTCCTCTGAGAGGAGGCATGTTCCAGTGAATCCAGAACTAGACTTTGAGTTAGAAAGAGCAAGGTTTTAGTCTTATGTCTAACATATACTAGCTGTGTGAACATAGACAAATCAAAGCCTCCAATACTATAATTTATGACTCTCTAAGTTCAGAAAAATTTACTGGCCTATATTAATTAGCAAAAATAGTTTTTTAATCTGAAATCTCCATTTGTTAAATTAGTAATCTTTACCAGTTATTATTAGATATAATTTTTACATTATTAAAATTATAGTATCACCATAAAACTATAATAATCAAAAATAATTTCTGATTAAATTAAATGTATTGAGTGGTAGGCATAGATGCTATCATCATGATCAACAACATTATCATTATCACTGTCATCAACATTATTATTATTCACGATGACTTCAGGTTATCCCTGATCAGGATGTTTTACTATACAGTACAGTGACTTCATATCGCTCCATAAATCTAGACTGAGTAATTCATACATTGCCAATTTGAAAAAAACTAATATGAAGACAAAACATATTTTGGAATAAATGCATTCCACTCTGACTTTGGCTTTGTTAGTATTTTCTCTTAACCAAACAATATAATGATCAAAAATTATGTAGATTTAATGTAGCATTTTATAGTCCCATCAACTTGATACCTACATATGTATATGATCGATTGAATAAAAATTTGGCTTCCACTGAAGTTACAAAGCAAATCACAATTTTAAAAACATAAGGAAAAGCATTGAGAATGGAAATCTAAATTTCCAATGATTTTTATCTCTTTTCTATAGGAAGGAGAACATAGAGAAAAGACTATGAAATCATAATACTGTAAAAACTTAAAAATATAAGTATTACATAAGATATTCTCAACCTAATATATATTCTCAAGATATATTCTTGTCAAGAAGGTAGCCACAAGAATTAGTCAATTTTAGTTGAATGTTCTATAGAATATGGTCTGTGGAAAAGCTTGTCTTCTGCAATGTCAATTTCAAAATCATACACACACATACACCAAAAGCAAATAAAAATAATTAAACAGCATTATATATTTTTTTTTAATTAAGGTAGTCTGACTAAATTTTTTTTTCTGCATATGAACTAATGCTGAGTCACTTCCATGTATTACCACAAAATTCTAGAGCTGGGAATGTTTTTAAAGACCATCTGGGCTTCATATCTCAAATCCAGAAACTGAATCTCACAGATATAAAGTGAAATGTTCAAGGCCATATTTTTAATTGATGACTGATTCAAGGTTTGAATTTGGTTCTTTCAAAGTCTAGTGCTCTACAATATCTACTACAAGAAAGATTTTAGATTAATAACAATTGTTGATTTGCTATCCAATTCCTCTCCTATTTTCACTCCCTTTGTAGCATAGAGGCTATATTGAGTTCTCAAAAACTATACTAAGGGAGGACAGACTGAAACATCCTACTGTTTTGGGAGGCTTTGAATAAAAGCATTATGAAGGATTGTGGAGTCTTTTTTTGACAAACTTAAGTCAAAGCTAAGTGCCAAAAGGCTCATCACCAGAAAGCTGCTCACAAAATGAGGAATTTTTGAGGTTGTAAAAATGCATAAATCTATCCCCCAAAACAACCAGAGATTTTCATCTTTTGCAATCTGCATCAGTGCACATAATGCCCATTAAAAAACAAACAAACAAACAAACAAACAAAAAAGGGTTCCTTTCAAGTACTGAAGCAAGAAAAAAATTTGTTCAATACCTCAGTGCTTTGAAATTTCAAAGTTTTGAATTGTAAAACACTATTGTTATTTGATACAACCAATGATGCAAACAATTTTCTTTGGAAATTGAATTTAGAGGCATTTCCCCAATAAAGTAAGCTTTATTTAAGACAAACAAAAACTGAAGGCTGCATCAAAAGCTACATTGTAACTAATGGGCATCATAAATGGTTGGTTGATTGGTTGTTCTTTGTTCTCAAAGAGTAGCTAAATGACATCACTATATTAGAGTCAAGTGATAGTATGTCCAATTGTGACTGATCAGAACAATATGAGCTCAGAAGGCTCTGTCATAAGTCAGACACAAATAATCCATATGAACATTTGATGGCTTCTCTGATTTTGTGTATCTTGAATTTAATTTGGGCTAATTCTATTTTGCTCATAAAGCACAGCATCTCCTCTTATAAGGGTATGCCATGCTGGACAGTAATTTGCCAGTGTTTCCCATGTCATATATTTAATTCTAAAGTTCATAAGGGATCCCTTAAAAGTGTTCCTGTATTATTTTTTTCTGATCAACTTGTGAGCACTTATCCTGTGTGAATTCTCCATAAGATTTTGGCAAGCATATGTTTGACATTCAAAATAGTACACAACACATAGTTATCAATCAAAGCCAATTCCATCAAGATCTAAGTATTAAAGTAATTTTAATGCCACTCTTTCAGGAAACAAGGCACTAATATTTTGAAGTAGGACCTGATGGATTAGTAAAATCTAGGTATAGGGGAATATCAAGTTCTGATTAGTGAATGCCCCCTGATATCCCTGTGTCATGGGAAGACAAGACATCAAGGATAGTTTTGGAAAAGAATTCTGTGTTGAGTTTCAGTAAAATGTCAAAAAAGAGAACAATACATACATACATATCCATGTGTGTATATATATATATATATATATGTGTGTATGAATATATGCACATGTATGTGAACATATGCATTGAATATATCTATATATGTATATGTGTCTTTACAGGATTTAGATATTAGAGACCTTAGTTTTAAAGTCTACTCTCAGTTTATCTAGTATGTCCTATTTTACAGATAAAGAAATTGAGGCTCTGTGAAAGGAATTTTTGCAGATATTTTCACTTCAGTGCTTAACTAGAATTTAAAATAGCACAACTTTCCAAGTTGTGCCAACTCTGTAAATAAAGTTGAGTTTTCCATGCTTTCTGACATTTCTCCATGGTCATCAATTCAAAGTCAGGTAATATTACCTTAATAATCAGTGGAATAACTATAGGAAGAAAATTAGAAGTGAATCATTTTTTAAATAAACTACCACATGTGGTTTCTCATTTTGAGAGTAGATTACACTTCAGGCTGAGCCAATGACAAGCAACAGAAGAATTACTCTTTATTATGAAAATTCAATATGGTTTGATACTTGGAAGCACAGTTCCATCTAACATGTCTTGAAAGCCATGATGCCATTAGCATGAATTCAGGGCTGTATTCTTGAATGAAATAGTAATTTGCCAATAGTGAATATGGTGAAAAAGAAAAATATCAGAACTGCTATTTCTCAGATTGCACCAATCCTGCAGAAAAAATTGTATTTTCAATGCCTTCTGACACTTTCCCATAGTTATCAATCAAAGCCAGTTTGTTACCTTAACAGTTAATACTTGATACATGATCTTTACAAAGTAAACACTTAACAAATTTACAGGAAAAAAAAATAGTTCAGATTTAGACTATTCTTTATTAGTCTATTCATTTGTTCTACAACTTTCTCCCTTGATCCATTTTCTTATATCCAGTTGTTGGTGCAAGATGCTTACCTGACCCTTGGAGAAGCCTAGCTTCTTTTTGGTTTCATTTCAAAGATGGGAAGTACCTTAGACATCATTTAGTCCAGTGCATATATTTGAAAAAAAAACACATGTTTTCCTAATTCCTTTTTTTTTTTTTTTTACAAATGGGAAACTGAAGTTCAGGGAAAAGAAATAATTCATCTAAGAACACACAACTCATATGTGACAAAGAAACGGATTTGGACCCAGATTTTTTTTACTTTAGGTACAATGGTGTCTTTGCTACATACTACTGTTCTCAACAATGGTGTAATAGGTATTGATCAGGGGATTTCTGATTAGTTTGATGACTTTTTCCTTTAATCAATTTGATGAGAATATAGGATATAGACACTGATATAGGCATCTGAAGAGACATGGAGGGGACTTGTGAACCAATATTTAACTGATTAGACTTCTAGGATTTGGATTGCTTTCCAATAATTCATTGATAAACTTAGGAAGATAAAGTACTGTTGGAAGAGCATACATCAACCATCACCACCACCAGTTATTGTAGGAGATGGAATTTGTGGAACTTTATTTGAAAAGCATAAGTTAAAAAGGAGAATATCTCTAACTTTTATCTACATTAGTAATTATCTTCTGTCATATCAGCAGCTGATCAGCTAGTTATCAACAGCCTGAACCTTGATGATTAACAGAATTCCCTTATGATGCTTGCAACAATTGCCTGGAAATGTACATAATTCTGAAGGGCACATAGTTAGCGGTAATATGAATACAAGTGACTGCCTTCATTAAGTTTATTGAAGAGGTTCTATTCATGTAAAGCCAGTGAGGAAAGTTCCCCTCTGTAAAGTTTTCTTGTAAGGTCTTTACAAAGCTTTCCTTTGCTACTAGAAAGGTGATTTTACTCCCATTCAATAAAAAGTTTTTATTATTATGCTGTTGCTTTTGCTGTTTTGGTACTCCCTTTCTTGCAATCCAAGCCTTCTTTGACTTACAATGGTTTTTAAGAGTGAGCTATGAAATGGGTCACCCACTTTTTCTTTCACAATTTTGCTTTTCAGTATCTAAACTAGAGAGGAACAGAAGATATGGGGGGAAAGGAGGGAAGTCTTTTTCCTGGCTATAATTTCTGACTGACTTCTTTTGCTTTTCTGCCAAATTTAGATTTTTATCTTATTATTTCAATTAACAAAAGATATTATCTATATCATTACTCTCACCTGTCCCCATTGGAAAAACACATATTGCATTATCCATATCAAAAAATATATATCTTAGTCTTTACCCTTTCAGGGTAAAGCTTTATCATGGGTTCTAGGCTTTTTGGTTTGTTTTTTTGTTTCTTTATTTAAAAAAACAGCAATCCCAAGAATGTATATTTCAAACCTTGGGGATTACCTCCTGAGGATTCCCAGGTTTGAATCAGAAACCATTAAACTCAATGACTCCAGATTAACAAATCTGAAAAATAACAATTATTAAAGAAAATATATTCCTGCTTGATTAGCACTTATCAGAAAATTGGAAAATATTTTAGCAGAAATCAATTTAGATCAATATTGTTTAACCTACATTACAATAAGTTCAAAATGGATGGATGATCTGATAACTTAATCATACCCCCCCCAAAAAAATAAATAAATAAATAGATAGATAGATAGATAGATAAATAAATAAATGAATGAATGAATGAATGAATATATATATATAAATGGAAAGGACTAGTATAAGCAATGTTCACAGGTACACCTAGGGGAAAGTTTCTTAAACCACAGATAGAGACAATCACAAAGGAGAAAAAATTTCATTATAGAAAATTCAAAAGCAAGAACAAAATAAACCCAAATAGTACAAGAAAGAAAAAAAATTGGGAGATATTTTTTCATCAAATTATCTTTCTAATAATGAGATTTTAATATTAAAAATTATAGGAAAATTAAACAAATATATAAAACCAAAAGTCACTCTCTACTTTTAGTCTATGATCAAAGGATATATAAACAATTCCTCCCCTCAAAAAAGAATATCAAACTATTAACAACCATATAAAAATTACTCTAAACCACTGAGACTAAGAGAAATGAAAATCAAAACAAATTTAATTTGTTTGATTGTTTCCCCTCTCAGAAAATTAGCAAAGATGGTGGGTTTTATAAGTTTTTTTTTTTTTTTTTAAGCACACTAATACCTTCTTGGTAGAACTAAAAAATGGCCTGATTTTTCTGGAAAGCAATTTTAATTAGGATAAAAAATGGCTAAAAGTATATTATTTGATCCAGAGATCCCACAGCTAAGCTGAGACCCTCAAGCAAGTCAATGGTTAATGAAAAGGTCCCCACTTCCAATTATGTATAACAGAACATAAAGGAAGTGATCATTAAGAAATGGCTTAAAATTGTGGTGTGTGAATGCAATAGATTATAGTACTATAAAAAATTAGATTTGAATATTATAATAGGAATTTGAATATCATGAAATTGCTTCACATGAGCTCATGCAAAGTGAATTAAATTTAAATTTAAATATAATAAAGAAGTTTTACATGAACTGAAATGAAGAGAATTAGGCAGAACCAGGAAAATTTTATTCATAATAACAACAAAAACAAAAATAAACCAAAAAAAAGATCAAAACTGAAAGCTGTATAATTATAATGACCAAGTTGACCCCAAAAAAGAAATAGAAGAATGTTCCTACTTCCACTGTGTACAGATATGGATATTAAGTAATAATGGTTACATCATAGTTTAGGCTGAAGGAATTGTAGCTACTATCTAGTACAACTCCCTCTTTTACAGAAAAGAAACTGGGGTCAGAGAGATTGGGACTTTGTTAAGGGTCACAAGGCAATCAATTCTGTTTAAAATGTATTTTCTCTTTCATTCTTTGTTATGAAGTGGCTCTTTGGAACCCTAGATATTGAAGGAATAAAGCCCAGATATCTGGTTTGTCTGCCTTTCATGATATTGGCGTGAGATGCTTGGATAGAATAGGTCTGAAGTGAATGGAAAATATCTGTTCAGCAGTTTCTCAAACTGTCTTTAGGTTCCAAAGCAGTCTAGTGAATGATTTAACTATTATATGTATCTATAGCCATGAAACCAATTTGTAATATAAGTCTATTCATTCATAGTTATTTTCTAGGGGAGGAAAAAAAAAGTGTCCCATACCTGATATTTCATTCCCACCCACCCCCAAGAATTGATCTTGTTAAATCATGTATTAAAAAAAAAAATAAGACTCATACGTAATTTTTATTTTAAAGATAAAATTCCATGTGAGGACACAATGAGCCAAAGAAAGATATGGATTCCCTTGAGATTAGGACTCCAGAATCAGACTGTTTAGGTCTATGTGAACCTGGGGACTTGAATCATGGGTAACACTGGAATCACAGAATTTCAGCTGTCAAGGGACCTTAGATATCATTCAATTTATCATCATCACCTCTTTTTAATATCTATGAACTTAAGGTTCAGAAAGATGAAATGACATATCTGAAATCACATAGCTAATCAGCCTAAAAAGTGAAACTAGAAACCAAGTTTCCTAACTCTAAGTATATTCTTTTTCTTCCTATGGCATGTTTTCTCAACTCAGTTTCCTCATGTTTAAAAGGAAATTATTTTGAAGGCCCCTTTTAGCTCTAAATTTTATGAATACATTATCCCCTTAAATTAAGATTTTACTTACTTTTTAACTCTCCTCCTGTTTCCCTAAATTTTTTTTCTTCTATCTCTATGCATATGGACTTTCTATAAGCTCTTCTATCCCTCTTCCCTCTCATACATACTACTGTCATTGTTTACTAGAAATGACAGCCATCTGTGAATGAATCCTAAAAGTGGCACTAAATTGTTATTTGATCTTGAATAAGTCCCTTCCCTTCTATGTGACGTAGTTTCCTTGTTTGTAAAATAAGAAAGTTTGAACATCTCTTGGTAGGAGAGAGAGGACAGAAAAAAAAAAGGAACTTTACATAATTATTTTATTCTATATTTGAAAGCAAATTGTGCATAGTAAATTTATAATTTCATGTGTAATCATCTTTTTTGTACTATTTTCTGGAAATGTTTAAATTAAAATTAAATTAAATTAATTTTAAAATTAAAATTAAATTAAATTTAAATTTAAATTTTGAATTAAATTAAAATTAAATTAAATAATTTAAATTTAATTTAATTTAAATTTTAATTTTAATTAAAAATTAAAATATAAAGGGGGGAAAACCAAAGAGTTGGACTAGAATCTGACATTCTTAACCTTTTCTTGTGTCATGGATCCCTTTGATAGTCTAGTAAATTCTATGGGTCCCTTCTCATAATAATGTTTTAAATGAATGAAAGAAAATAAAACATTAAAAGGAGACCAACTACATTGAAATACAACTTTCAAAATATTTTTTAAAATATTTTTAAAAAATAAATATTAAAAAAATTAATGAACCCCAGATTAATAATCCCTCCATGGCCTCTAATGTGATATAAATCCTTCAATCCTTTTTTAAATGGTAATCAGAGAAGCAAAAGAGCAACCACATAGTACCAGGGCTAGACTTCTTGCTCCTCCCTTCCCTTTTGGAGATTTGAAATCCTGGTCATTTATAATCTTAAATTAAATTATGTAAAATGATCAGACTCTTAGGTCATCCTTCCTTGATTGGGAGAGTGAGCTTTATCACTACTGCCTAGCCAGGAACCTCAGCTTAACATACAATTTTAATTTTCTATTCAGGTGTTCATGACAATTAAATCAGATCTTGATGAATTTGGAGGAAACCCTCCCCTCCCCAGCACAATGATTATGAGTACTAATTAGAAAGCAAAATAGTGGCTTTGATGAATCTGTGCTTGGTTTGTCACTTAATTAATTGACTGGCTGCTATTGCTTTGTGGCTGATTGGTTGAAACACTCCATTTATACCAATGCCTCCTTGCTTCTTTACTTAGAGGGACAGTTTTCTAAGGGGTATTGAAGATAAACATGTTCTTTTCTGAAAACAAAGATATTTCCTGGAGCAAGGTCCTGAGCTCTGTCCTTACAAACAAAGAAGTCAACCTGTGCTCCTCTGGAGAACTGAGGGACAAAAGCAAAGAGCAATCTATATGATGAACTGGTTCCCATGATAACAATTCCTCCATGTTCCAGGGCAGAAAGGCTACAAATATGCTGTAACTTTCTTTCAGTATCTGAACTACCAAGATGTATATAGGTATCCCCACTAGTCAGGCTGGCAAATGTCATAAGCTGGCACCAAAGAGATTCAGGAATCTACATAGTAGAATAAGGAATTTACCAGCCTTCATATCCCAGCTCTGACATTTACTTACTGTTCACATCACCTCTCTTAGACTTATAAGACCTTAAGTGTGGTGCTACCAGGGATCTCTGAAGTCAAACTATAATACAAGGATTATAATAGTTTTACTCTTTGTTACTTCACAGTATTATTACAGGAGAAGCACATCATAAGCTTTAAAGCATTACATGAATGGGAATTATTATTACTATCTTCATCATCATCTCCATCATTATCATCAATATTATTATTTACATTCACATCAATATGATTATTCACAGAAAGGCAACTATGATGGTAAATAGAGAACTTACTTAGAAGCCAAGAACTCCTGGGTTGATTCGCACATCATATGATTAAATTCGCGCACATCATATGATGGCTTTGTTACATGTAATAAGTCACTTAACCTCTCAGGGATCTAGATTGCTCTCTAGGTTGTAAATTGTAGTATAGTTGCTGATCTACAATGGTGAAAATTTCCCCTCCTTTTGGAGAGTACCCTGTATCAGTGAAATCACAGTACCAGATGTCATCATCATCATTATCATCATCTTGATCATTACCAATTATCATTATTCATAGGCCAGGATTGATAGCTAGAAATCCACATGCTTAAAAACAACAAGGACAACAAAACTCATGGTAATTATATATTGTTTCACAGCTATACCCACCATGTACTTTATCTAATGCATTAATCAATGTAAAGTGTTTTTGCAAAGCCCCCCCTTCCCCACCAGGGGAAAGCTCACTAATAGTCAGATGACATGAATTTGAGTCTTGATTACGAATTACTTGGTGAGCTTGAGCAAACTACTTAATTTCCATTGACCTCAGATTTTTTCATCTGCAAAATGATCATTTAGATAAGATGAAATCCTATAGTCCTGTATTTGTGTTTGTGTGTGATTGCTATTACTTAATTTAGAACAGCCCCATATAGTTTATTACTATAAACCAGCAATGGGGTGAGATGCCTTGTCTAAAGCCATAAAGTAAACAGTAACCCAGGTTCAGATTGAAGTCTTCAAACTCTTAGTCTTTTTTCCCTTAACTGGACTTCCAAAAATTGGAGTAGCCAGACAAAGTGCACAGGACTGTCAATGACTCCTTATCAACTTCACAATTAAGTTCAAAAGCCTACAATTTAAGGTCTTCTGTATCCTAATCTTCCACATACATATCCAACTTTATTTTTTCTGCTACTCTCTAACATAAACTCTCCATGCTACCTAGACACATGCTACCCATATATCATGCCTTAGCTTTGTGCTTTTTTTTTAACCACCTTTATTGTTTTCTCAATATGAATATCCCTGGAAATGCTATACTTTTCATTGACAGACAAGCAGGAAGAACTTCCTCTTGCTTCTAATCCTTTATTTCTTTATCCTTTATCCACAAAACCCAATTCTACACATTATTAACTCTATCTTCAGAAAGCCTTCCCTGACCATCCAAGCCCACACTGATGTCATCTTCCGCTGAATCCATATACACAACATCTGATGTCTATTATATTCAGCTGACACTTAACAGCATTGCTTTGGAAAGGCCAGTCAATGTTTTAGGTCTACATCTTTTTAATCTATCTAGACTACAAATTTCTTAAACATAGAAGTTATAGTTTATATTTCTTCCTCTATCCCCACCCCAACCCCAGGTCTAGCACAGGGCCTTTTACAGATACACAAACAATTAATAATAGATACATGCAATTTGAGAAGGAAGAGAGTATAGAAATCATCCAATCTGAGCCTTTCCTTTTCAGAGGAAGAAACAGAGAGGACAAAAGTGACAAACTCAAGATAATGCAAAAAATTTATAGTAAAGCCAAAAATTTTTAAAATATCCTGCCTTGATAATTAATCCAATGCTTTCTTTTCCATTAACCAATCTGCTAATGGTAAATTGTTATAGTTAAGAAAAGAAGCCATTCTTTAGTTCTTAACTAGATCTTGTGTTTCTCCCTAACCCCAAGAACCCCAAGAAATTTATTCAACATTTCAGCTCAGTTTTTTCATCCATAAAATGGAAATATCTTATATGGTTGTGAGAAGTAAATGAGTAATACATAGAGCGCTTTGCAAACCTTCAAGCTTTGTACAAATATTGGCTATTTCTATTATTAATGCCAAGCCCAGAGGTCTTTCCATTGTACCTTGCTACCTCTCAAAAGTCTGGTGAACATTTTTCTGCATTTATTCACTCAAATGAGAAAAATAATTAAATACCTAATATGTACAGAACACTACATTTTTGCAGACTGGTATACTTTAAAAATTTATCTGCAGGGACTCTCTTTCTAAGTAGAAGTTCATCTCATTTTTATTTGAGCCTCGAAATTCCCTATGCATTGCTTTTACAGCAGAACCAAGGGCTTTAAAAGAGAACAAAACTATGAATATCTCTCTTTGGAGAACCCATAATGATACAGAATGTTTTGCTTTTTGAAATATGTTTGGTTCTAGTAAAAGATGTTTTCTCAAAAGAAATAGTATAACTGAAAAATGAAGCATCTAATGATAGGGAGGAAGGATCAGCTCCCTTCCTCTTCCTCTTCCTCTTCCCACACTATCTGACATAAAAAGGTCTTGTGGAGTCAAATCCCTATGGGATCCTATGCCAGCCACGTTGATGTAGCCCTCATCTGATACAGAGACCAAAAGCTCTTGAGTATATTAAGGTGATTTCCTAGAGATTATGGACACATAACAGATGGTTAGAATCTCTTACAAACTATAAATTTCATGTGAGGAACTTTATGAACAAAAAGTTCTTCATTTAATTTCAATATTAAATGTGTATTATATGCAATCCCTGTACTAGACATAGGGGATATAAAGATAGATATCACATATACTCAGCTTTTAAAATCTAACTTTGGGAAAGTAAGAAATATACTAATAATTACAATATGAAAAACAGTGAGTTAAACATAAAGACAATTTCAGGCAAAGTATTGAAATGTGGTGAGGGATCACTTTCAGTTTAAAGGATCAAGTACATCCTTTTCTGTTGTTGCTGTTCAAATTTTTATGTGTTTTGTGGGGGCTTTTATTTGTTTTTTGCTTAGGGAATTGGGGTTACCTGACTTTTTCAGGGTCACACAGCTAGTATGTATTAAATGTCTGATGTTGGATTTGAACTCAGGTTCTCCTGACTCCATGGCCAGTGCTCTGTTCACTTTGTTATCTAGCTGCCCCACTGTTGAAATTTTTCAGTTGTCTTTAGACTTTCTTTTTAATAGTGATCTCTTTTTAAATCTATCTTATTTTTTCCAAATACATACAAAGATAGTTTTCAACATTCACCTTGCAAAACCTTATGTTCCAAATTTTTCTCCCTCTTCTCCCCCTTCCCATCCCAAGATAGCAAGCAATCTAATAAGTACAATTCTTCTAAACATTTCTAAATTCATCATGCTATACAAAAAATATCAGATCAAAAGAAGGAAAACATGAGAAAGAAAAGGAATACAAGCAAACAGCAACAAAAGATGAAAATACTAGGCTTTGATCCACATTTAGTCTCTCTGGATGCAGATGGAGCTTTCAATCACAAGTCTATTGGAAATGCTTTAAATCACCTCATTGTTATCCCTGATTTTTTACTTCAACTGAAGCATAATAGATTTTGCTCTAGCCTTTTACCTTCACTATGTATATATCAAACAGCTTCAAATGTGTTTCTTGTAAACAATATATTGCAGAATTCTGTACCTTAATCTAGTCTGCTATCTGCTTCTGTTTTATGGGGCAGTTCATCCCATTCACATTCCCAGTCAAAATTACTAACTCTGTATTTTCTGCCATTCCATTTTCCCAAAATAATACATTTATTTTTCCTTTCCCCTTTCCCTCATCACCACTGTTTTGCTTCTGACCACCATCACCCCCAATCTGCCCTCCTTTTTTCAGCCTCTATCCCTTTTCTTAATCCTTTCCCCTCTACTTCTGCCCTCTAATAGTCTTCCACTTTCCTTCTCTTGTTTGCCTCCTACTTCCTATAGAGTGAAACAAATTTCTATATCAAAATAAATATGTAGGGTATTCCCTCTTTGATCCAATGATATTAAGGTTCAAACAATGCCCATCCCCCTTCCCTTTTTCCCTTAACTGTAATAGGTCTTTTTTGCTTCTTCATGTAATGTAATTGACCCCAATTTACCTTCCCTTTCCTCTTTTTTCAGTAAAATCCCTTTCCACCCCAATGTTTTCTTGGTATCATCACATTTCTCGAGTTCTGTATTTGAAGATCAAATTTTCACTTCAACTTTGATCTTTTCATCAAAAATAATTTAAAATCCCCTATTTCATTGAATGTCCATCTTTTTCCCTGAATGATAATGCTTAATTTTTGCTGGGTAGTTGATTCTTGGCTGTAGTCCAAGCTCCTTTGCCCATCAAAATATCATATTCCAGGACCTTCAATTCTTTATAGTAGATGATTCTAAGTCCTGGGGTAATCATAATTGTGGTTTCTTGATATTTGAATGGGTTCTTTCTGGCTGCTTACAGTATTTTCTCCTTAATCCAATAATTCTGGAATTTAGCTACAATAGTCCTTGGAGTTTTCATTTGTTTTTTTTTTTTCAAAGGTTGATCAGTGGATTCTTTCAATGGCTATTTTACCTTCTGCTTCTAGAATATCAGGGCAGTTTTTCTTGATGATTTCTTGAAAGATGTTGGACAGATTCTTTTTTCATCATGGTTTTCAGGTAGTCCAATAATTCTCACATTGTCTCTCCTGGATCTATTTTCCAGGTCAGTTGTTTTCCTATGAAATATTTTATATTTTCTTCTATTTTCTTTTCATTTTGGGAGTTTTGTTTGACTGATTTTTGATATCTCATTAAATAATTCATTTCTATTTGTCCAATTTTAATTTTTGTGTGAATTATTTTCTTTAGTTAGCTTTTTTAGCTTCTTTTACATTTGATAAATTATACTTTTAAAGTTCATTTTGTTCATTGAATTTTTTTCCATTTCACCAATTCTGTTTTTCAAGTTGTTTTCTTTTTACAAATCTATTTTTAAGAAGTGGTTTTCTTTAGTTAATTTCTGCATCTCCTTTTCTAAACTTTTCTACATAGCACTAATCTCCTTTCCCCATTTTTCTTGACTCTTTTTAAGATCATTTTTGAATTCTTCCAAGAGAGCCTTTTGAGTTCAAGACCAGTCATATCCCACTTTGAGGCTGCATTTTGCCTTTAGTACCCTTGAGGTTTGAGTTCTGTTCTTCCCTGTCTACATAATAGCTATCTATGCTCAGAGCTCTTTTTTTGGTCATTTTTAAAGGCTGAGATCTGCTTCTGTGGCCTAGGGATCCTTGTCCTCAGCTTCCACTACAGAGTGGAATGGTGTTACTGTAGGCTCTCTTTCTGCCACTGGGTGGGCTTGGTCAAGATCCACCTGTTTTGCTATGGTTCAGGGGCTCACTATTTGTCTTTTATAGTTGTATTGGAGATCTTACAGTCTGCTGATCTGCTGGTCTTCTGAATTAGAACAAAGTAGCTAATGCTATTGTGTTTTGGCTAAGACCCTCTCACTAGATTCCTCTATCCACACCAGACCTCCCTGCATTGGGCCTACATTGGACTGCATCCCTCCCCTTGCCCATTTGAGACAGGCTTTTTCTGAAGTCCTTCCAAGATATTTTTTGGTGGAAATTTGTTATGCTCCAAATATTTGTGAGTTTTGTCATGCCAAAATCCATTCAGAGTCTTGATCTAGTATTAATTCTGAAGAAAGTCAGAAAGAGCTCCAGCAAAGTCTTGTTTACTCTCTGCCATCTTTGCTTTGCCCTGAATAACCTCAGTGTTGAAAAGAACCAAATCCATTACAGTTAATCATCACATGATCTTGTTGTTAACTGTAACGAGCTGTCGTCTCCAGAAGCTGCTGGATCGCTCTCTGGGAAGAGATCTGCTGTGTCTACTCAAATCTCTCAGACAGATTCTTCTTTCTGTAGTGAACCGTTGTCTCCAGGCAGTTGCTGTTAACTCTTGTCCTTAGAAGTGACTTCCCTTCCTGCAGAGAGCCCCGTCAGGCCTGATGTAATGCAGAGAGTCTTCCTTCTTGAATCCTGGCTCTGAATCTCCTCCAGCTCTTATCCTTCTCCAGGCCGATCTGCTCTCTGCGCCCATTGCTGTCTCTTTTTATCCTCCCAGAGAATGGGCGTGGGATAATGCAAGGGCTTCTGGGAAGAACCACCCCAGCCAATGAGCTTGCCCCCTCTATCAAGTCAACCTGAGTTCTCACCTTGTAACCGTCCAGAAAACCTGAATTCTCACCTTGTCACCATCCAGACAACCTGAGTTCTCACTTAGTAATCCTAACATCTCCCCCTTTCTTTTGATTTAGAACATAGGACAGTCATGACCTTGAAACATAAATCCATCAATATGGGAAGTATTACAGATAATTACATAAATTACATAAGCATATAGTAACATAGTAACATAACACATGCTAGAAGTATATAACATAATCATAAATTGAAAATTTATAAATGTCCATAAGTCCATTGTCCATTAGTCTCATCTTGTGTGAGGAAGTCCAATGATTCCTGCTGGTTTTTAAAGTTCTTTAACAGTCTTCTTATTATCCATGCTCTTTCAGTGTCAGATGTTTCTTAGATCTTCTCCTTTATTTTGAGGTCTTTCTCTTTTTCTGTCTCTCTCTGATGGATAAGGCGAATATGACTCGTTGGCACCCATCTGATTCCTTCTCCTGCTGAAGAAATACAAGCAAACCCTCTCTCCCAGGCAGTTAACCTATCTAATTTCCTTCTATTTACCACTTTCTAAATCTCTTCTCATCATCTGACAATTACATTGGAGTTGTTTGCACTGGATACAGCCATGTTGGTTTAAAAGGCCTGTATTCTCCCCAAGTGTAATCCATTTTTGCAATCTGATTGCCTTTTGACTGACTTATCAGGTAATCCCTTTCGGCCATGTGATTGCTTCTCTGCTGATTGATTAAATCAGAGTCCTGGCCTTCTAAAGGTTCTTTGGGTGTAACATCAGCTGCCATCATGCCCCAAGTCTTTTTTTCCTGGGGCCCTGGACCTGGGCTCCTCATCCCATTTCCCTGAATTATTCTACACTCTGATGCCCAATGGAGTCCTCTGTTGCATTTTGGACATGGGGTTTTAGGTCTTCTCTCACCATGTTTCCTCACTGTATCTCCATACCTACACTGAGCTCTTAGATGCCCAATTTTTCCACATTGAAAACATCGCCGAGTTTCTCTAGAAGGCCCTTGCCAGGAGGGACCCTGTCTTTCCACATTCATCATTGTCCGGGTGTAAAAAGCATTTGTTCCCACTGTAGCACAGCGTCTTATGATCTCCTCTAAAGGAGCATCTTTGTCTAAGCCCCATATAATTCTTTTACAAATCTCATTGGCATTTTCCTTAGCCAGATGTCTGGTCATTATTTCTGTAGCTGAATTTTCTCCAATAGTTCTTTTGACAGCAGTTTGCAAACGTCCCACAAAATCTGCAAAAGGTTCATTGGGACCTTGCTGTATTTTAGTGAAAGCCTCTCCACGATCTTTCTGTCCAGGAAGGACACCCCAAGCTTTTATTGCAGCCTTAGCAATTTGTTCATATATTGTCATGGTATAATTAATCTGTTCCGAATTCTCTCCATACTGACCTTCACCAGCTAAGTGCTCAAAAGTGAATTGTGTGTTAACTCCTATTTCCAAATTGCATCTGACTTGAATTTTACATAATTCATGAAATTCCGCAAGCCATAATAAATTTTCTCCAGGTTCCAGGCATATCCTTGCTATGGATTTCCAATCATTCGGGGTTAGGACTTCATAAGACAAACCATCTAGTAACATTTTGACATAAGCTGATGTAGTCCCATAAAGGGTACAACCTTTTTTCAAATCCTTAATTTTATTCAAATCTAAAGGTGCATATCTTCTCATTTTATGACCTACAGAATCAATATTTTCAATCACAGGATATGCATGTATAAAATCACTTATATCCTGTCCTTCTCTCTTAGCTTTAACCAATGCTTTTTCTAATCTTGTCATAGGCTTAGGCTGCTTCACAGGCAATTCTGTTTGTGTTTCTGCCTCTTCCTCTCCTCCTTCTTGCTCCACCCATGAAGGGTTAATTGAGGGAGGAGATGGGAGGTGCTCCTGTTGCTGTTGCTCAGAATTGTACTTAACTTCATTGTTATCTGATTCATCCTTTTCACCTAGTTTAGTTGACACCTCCCCATTTTGCTCCTTCATCTCTTCCTTTAGAATAACATTTTTTAAAGCCATTTGGATTAAATTGTAGGTATGAATTGTATCTTTGGAAACTGAGTTTGGTCTGGAACCAAAGGGTAAAATGTCACAAAGGTAATTGTACTGTTCACCTAATTGCTCTCCTACTAATTTCCACTCATCTGGATCCAATTCTTCTTCCAGAGAAAAAGAAGGACATATGACCTTCACAGTTCTTAAAAGTTCAGTAATCTCCTCTAAAATTATAATCAATCCTTGGCTTTTCATAACCTTGATGATGCTCTCTAAACATTTTCCTTGAACAGAAGGTGTTTGTCCCATTTTACTATAAGAGATTGCTGGTTTAGCCCTTAACAAGTTCCTTATTTATCTATTAGCACACTCACTTAATCTTTAACAAAGTTTCCTCGTTACTCACGGTTCTGGGTCAGAGAGACTGAGATCTGGATGGGAGGCTTTTCTACTGGAATCAGGACTGTGTCTGTCCCTGTTCGGGTGCCAAATTGCAAATTGCAAAGGTCTGGTCTAGCTCCTCTTGTCAGGATAAGCAAAAGTCCTTGCCCCACGTGTGGACGCCAATTGTAACGAGCTGTCGTCTCCAGAAGCTGCTGGATCGCTCTCTGGGAAGAGATCTGCTGTGTCTACTCAAATCTCTCAGACAGATTCTTCTTTCTGTAGTGAACCGTTGTCTCCAGGCAGTTGCTGTTAACTCTTGTCCTTAGAAGTGACTTCCCTTCCTGCAGAGAGCCCCGTCAGGCCTGATGTAATGCAGAGAGTCTTCCTTCTTGAATCCTGGCTCTGAATCTCCTCCAGCTCTTATCCTTCTCCAGGCCGATCTGCTCTCTGCGCCCATTGCTGTCTCTTTTTATCCTCCCAGAGAATGGGCGTGGGATAATGCAAGGGCTTCTGGGAAGAACCACCCCAGCCAATGAGCTTGCCCCCTCTATCAAGTCAACCTGAGTTCTCACCTTGTAACCGTCCAGAAAACCTGAATTCTCACCTTGTCACCATCCAGACAACCTGAGTTCTCACTTAGTAATCCTAACAGTTAACTATCCATTTTTTTCTTCATTCTGCTCACTTCACTTAGAATCAGTTCATGTAAGTCTTTCCGCTTTTTTTTCTGAAATCAGCCAGCTCATCATTTCTTATAGAATTATAATATATCTTTATGTTCATATACTATAACTTATTCAACCCATTCCCCAACTGAGAGGCATCCACTCAATTTCCATTTCCTTGCCATTACAAACAGGACTGCTACAAATATTTTCACACAAGTGGGAAGAATATATTCTTGAGCAGGTAACAACTAAATCAAACCTTAGGAGAAAGCAGAGAATAAAACAGAAAAAAATCTGACAGGTGTGTAGTGGTATCTCAGAGTTGTCTTAATTTGCATTTCTCTGATCAGTAGTGATTTGGAACACTCTTTCATATGAGTGGAAATAGTTTCAATTTCATCATCTGAGAATTGTCTGTTTATATTCTTTGACCATTTATCAATTGGAGAATGCTTTGACTGAAACCAAATGTTGAAGAAGCAGTTATAAGTGCAATAAGTGATAGATATTATCAGATATCTGCAGAAGGAAGATTACTTAAGCAATTGGATTAAGGAGATAATAGAGAAATGATTGACTAGAGATAGAAAAAATCAGTTAGAAGTAAAATAGCTTATTTGAGGAGCAATGAGGACTTAAGATAAAGTTGATGAAATGAGAATGGAAAGGAAGAGCCAAATGTGGAGAGAAAATATTGAGTAGCTAGAATTAAGAAAACCTGACAATTGCTTATATGAGGATTACATAATTAGAGATAGAAGGAACTTTAAGAGTCATATAATCCAACCCCCTCATTTTGCATATGAAATAACTCAAATAAATTAAATAACTTTCCACAAGGTTATTGAACTATTTGAATATCGAGGCACAATTCAAACCTATGTCTTCTGGAATACAAGTCCAGTGATCTCTCTATTAAACCATACTGTTAAATTCATAGTCTAAAACACTCAGGTCCAAATCCCCCCTCTTGCACTCATAAATTGTGTCACCACAGGAAAGTTACTTCATTTCTATATGCCTTTTAAGAAAGAAAGAGAAAAATCAAAAATGACCCTTAAATTATGAATGTAGAGAATTGTAAAGCTGATGACACCACCAACAGAAAGATAAAATTAAAAGGAGACTAATACTTTTTGGATCTGTTAAGTTTTTTACATTGCCAATTCATTTCTGTAGGGATGGAGCAAGGGAAAAAGCATTTATATAGTATCTACTATGTACTATAGAACAAGCACTATATTAAATACCTTTAATATATTATCTCATTTAATCCTCCCAACAACCTTGCAAGGTAAATTATTATCCCCATTTTACAGTTGAGGAAACAAAGGAAAATAGAAGGTGAGTGACTTGCCTTATATCCCACAGTTAATAAGTATCTAAGGCTAGATTTGAAAGCAGGTCTTTCTAGCTTCATGCCCAGCTTTTAAATCCCAATATATTACCTAGCTGCCAGAGATGTTCAACTTACTGTTTTAAAACTATGTAAAATTGGACTTAAGGAGAGACATTAAAACACAACAGAGTTATATATATATAAAACTCTGTTGTGTTTTAATGTCTCTCCTTGTATATATGTATATGTATATGTAGATATATATATATATATATACATATGTATATATGTATACGTATATGTAGATATATATATATGTATACATATATATACATATGTATATATTTATATGTATATGTAGATATATAGATAGATAGGTAGATAGATAGATAGATAGATAGATATAGATATATATATTATTTTCTAATAGATAATAATAAATCAGCTCTATCAGAATAAATAGATGCAATAAATATGGGCAAATTTAGGAAAATGGAAAATGTCCAGACATCAGGTAAAATATGCCTTAAAAGGCAAGTTCCATATGAGGGTCTATCCAAAAAAATAAAAAGTAAATAAAGAATGGTCAGAAATTTAGAAAAAAATCCATGAGATAAAAAAGTCATTGAAAGGGAAGTAGTAGACAACAATATTATGTTCTATAATCAGAGTCATAGAGAATGAGGACAAAAGATTAATGATAGGAGATATATGGTGACCTTGAAACATCTTTTTCTATAGAGTGGTGGGAATAACATTCACATTTCAGGGGTTTAAGAAATAAACATAGATATAGTGAGTGTAGGTCACTCTAACTAAAAGTCTAGCTAATATTGAAAATGGTGAGAAAAATAAAATGATAACTTGTAATCACAACAGAGTTAAGATGAGATTTTTGCTTTGAATGCCTATTTTGTTTTTAGGTTGGATAAACATGAACAGGAAAAATCAGCAGAAATTAATAAATTTAACATGAATCAGAGGAAAGATAAAAATGGTTCTCAGAGAACATGGCACATGATGGGATTAAGAGCACAAGGTTTTCCGTGTTGAGGAGAAAGCCAATACATGTTTTGAGTCTGAAGGAAAGGATGAGATTGGTAAGGGTACCTGAGTTTTTCAAGAAGAGGAACTTAAGAAATTCAGTACAAATAACCTTGATCTTCCTAAGACAAGTGACAAGAAAATAAAAGGTAATGTATATAACTGGGTTTTTGAGAGGTGAAGATTTGAACTCTAATAGACTTTCAAAAGGATAAGAAGCTTGTCCCAAGGAGCTCTCCAGGGTCCTGAATTTTCCCTATCTTAAGCATATGTGTGATCCTGTATAGACCAGAGTCCTTCTTCTGTAATTTACCTGTTGTTTCTGGTTGTTTTTACTTGTTCTCTTAAAATTAATTAACTATCTAATCCAGTGCTTCTAATATGACTTTAACTATTATATCTTCTTGCAAACTACTTTATTCATACAATTCTAGTAAATTGCCAGTAACTTCTGGTTCAGAATATAGGCATGGGAAATGCCCCTGATTCACTGAAACAACCTAAAAAATTGAAAAATTTAAATGAACAAATAAAACCTTAGATAAGTTGAAAAACATTTCTATTTTACTTGGATATGCAGTCAAGATATGCAAAGCCATATTCTTGAATATACAACAAAATAGAGGGGCAGAGCCAAGATGGCAGAGAAGATACACGTGATTCTTTAAGCTCCTTTCTTCCCTCACTACCAACTAGATAAAATCAGCCTCAGAAATAGCGCTGGACTGATAGAATCCACAAGGACTGGAAGCACAACTTACCAGCTGAAGAGAATCTGGAGTTTCAAAAGGAAAGATCAGCTCCCAGGGGAGGAAGAAGAAAGCCCAGCACAGACGGCTGGGTGCTGGCACACTGCGCCGATCGTGCTGGGGAGGGCTCTGGGATCAGAGAAACCACTGAGATAGAGGAATCTGGCACAGGCTGTTAGCTCTTCTCTGCTAATAATACAGCAGTTCAGAAGAGAAATCAAGCCACTTTAAAATTTTAAAACCAGATTAGATCTTCCCGGATCGTGGGGGTGACTCAGCAGATTTAGGCACTGTGGGTGTGGCCGACATAGGCTATCCAGGCTTTCACCTGGAGATAGTTAAGAGATTGAAAAGTGAGTGGGACGGTAACTCATAGTGCCTGGCTCAGCTGGAGGTTGTGGAACTCAGCCCCTGGAAGTCCCAGAGAAGCAGAACCTTTGAACTAGGGATCATGGTTTCTGTCAGACACATCCAGTTTGAGCACAGGGGCTTTTCACGTCATCTGCTGCTGACATCCATGCCCCACTGGGACGCATAGGCTGGGCTTTGTGTGGCCTTTACTGTTCAATCTCAAACCTCAGGGAAGCCGCTAGAACACAGCGCCCTCAAAGCACAGCAGTTCTAATCACTTGTGAGGCACTTCCAGGGAGGGAATCTGAGAGGAAGCTGGTAAAGAAATAAATAAATAATTTCCTACCCCAGGGATAGACCCCAAAAGATTTTTTAACTTTGAGTAAAAAGCCAAGAAAAACTATAGATTCCTTCTACACAGAGAAAGAGCGGGTATCCAACCCCGAGGAAGTTAACAGCAGAGAGTCAGCAGATAACAACCTAAAGGGGAACGATTCCTGCCCCCCATCACATAACTCTCTTCTTGAAGAGACTATTAAAAAGTTAAGAGAGTTTGAAAAAAAATGGGGAAAGGAAAGAGAAGCAATGATAGAGAATAACAACATTCTGAAATTGGAGTTGGAAAAAATAAAGAATTCACAGGAGATGCAGGGAAACAAAATTAGTGAATTAGAAAAAGTAAAAAAATCACAGGAAAGTAGGATTTCTGAATTGGAGAAGATAAAAAAGTCTCAAGAAAATAGGATTTCTGAATTGGAAAAAGAAAATAATTCTCAAAAAAAAATTAGGGAAATGGAAAAAAATTCAATAGAGCAAAATAACTCATTTAAAAACAAAATTGGGCATTTACAAAAAGAACTAAAAACTGTGAATGAAGAAAATAACTCCTTAAAATTCAGGATGGAACAAATAGAAATGAATGATTCATTGAGAACCCAAGAATCAGTCAAACAAAACAAAAAAAAAAAAAAAAAAATGAAAAGCTGGAGAATAACGTCAAATACTTACTGGGAAAATCTATAGACCTGGAAAATAGATCTAGGAGAGATAATCTACGGATCATTGGACTTCCCGAAAACTATGACCAAAAAAAGAGCCTAAATTCTATTTTACATGAAATTATCAAAGATAACTGTCCAAAGATAATAGAAACAGAAGGGAAAGTAGATGTTGAAAGACTTCATCGAACTCCCTCTGAAATAGACCCTAAAAAAAGAACACCACGGAATATTGTGGCTAAGCTGCAGAATTACCACACAAAGGAGAAAATCCTGCAAGCAGTTAGAAAAAAACAATTTAAATACCAAGGTGCCACAATAAGGGTCACACAAGATCTGTCTGCCTCCACATTAAAAGATAGAAGGGCCTGGAACCTGATATTCCAAAAGGCAAAAGATCAAGGATTGCAAGCAAGAATAAACTACCCAGCTAAGTTTAGCATCTTTTTCCATGGAAGAAGATGGTCATTCAATGAAATAGAGGAATTCCATGTGTTTCCAAGAAAAAAACCAGACTTAAACAAAAATTTTGATCTACATCCACAAGACTGAAGAGAAACAGAAAAAGGTACACAGAACCGTTGAGAACTGTATCTCTGTTGTGGGTATATAGAAAGTACGCATGAATAATGTGATTTTACTGATGTAAAAGAAAAAAAAGGAGGGGGTGTAGTAAAGGGAAGGGGGTAGTATCAGAAAAAGGTGAAGGAGTGATAAAAAGAGGGAAACTACATCCCAGGAAGAGGCATAGAAAATACACCATATCTGAGGGAATTTAGAGAGGGGGAGAAACATTGTGTAAATCTTACTCTCATCAGAAGAGGCTCAAAGAGTAAATAATTGACATATTTGTTTTTCAGAGAATTCTCTATCACCCCATTAAAAGAGGGGAGAGGAAAAGGGAAAAGGAAAAGGAGAATAAGTGAAGGGACGTGGAGGGAGGGGGGAGGTATACTAAAAAAAAAGGGGAGGGCTGCGTGTCACAAGGGGGGACTATAAATTAAATATTGGGGAAGGGGTTCATGGGGGTCAAGGGAAAAAGCACAATCTGGGGATAATATGATGGCAGGAAATACAGAATTAGTAATTTTAACTGTAAATGTGAATGGGATGAATGCTCCCATCAAATGGAGACGGATAGCAGACTGGATCAAAAATCAGAACCCTAGATTATGTTGTTTCCAGGAAACACACTTAAAACAGGGAGATACATATAGAGTAAAGGTAAAAGGTTGGAGCAGAATCTATTATGCTTAAAGTAAAGCCAAAAAAGCAGGGGTAGCTATCCTTATCTTAGATCAAGCAAAAGCAGCAATTGATCTAATTAAAAGAGATAAGGAAGGAAACTATATCCTGCTGAAAGGTAGCATAAATAATGAAGCCATATCAACACTAAACATATATGCATCAAGTGCTATAGCATCTAATTTTCTAAAGGAAAATTTAAGAGAATTACAAGAAGAAATAGACAGTAAAACTATAATAGTGGGAGATCTCAACCTTGCACTCAGATTTAGACAAATCAAAGCACAAAACAAATAAGAAAGAAATTTAAAAAGTAAATAGAACATTAGAAATACTAGGTATGATAGACCTTTCGAGAAAACTGAATGGCAATAGAAAGGAATATACTTTCTTCTCAGCAGTTCATGGATCCTATACAAAAATTGACCATATATTAGGACATAAAGATCTCAAAATTAAATGTAGGAAGGCAGAAATAATAAATGCCTTCTTCTTAGATCACAATGCAATAAAAGCTACATTCAGTAAAAAGTTAGGGGTAAATAGACCAAAAAGTAATTGGAAACTGAATAATCTCATCTTAAAGAATGACTGGGTGAAACAGCAAATTATAGAAACACTTAATAATTTCACCCAAGATAATGACAATGATGAGACATCATACCAATATCTGTGGGATGCAGCTAAAGCATTAATAAAGGGAAATTTTATATCTTTAGAGGCTTTTTTGAAGAAAATAGAGAAAGAGAAGATTGACGAATTGGGCTTTTAACTTAAAAGGCTAGAAAAAGACCAAATTAAAAGCCCCCAGCCAAAAATTAAACTTGAAATACAAAAATTAAAAGGAGAAATCAATAATATTGAAAGCAAAAAAACTATTGAATTAATAAATAAAACCAAGAGTTGGTTTTATGAAAAAGCCAATAAAATAGATAAATCTTTGGTAAATCTGATCAGAAAAAAAGAAAGAGGAAAGTCAAATTGTTAGTCTTACAAATGAAAAGGGGGATCTTTCCACCAATGAAGAGGAAATTAAAGAAATAATAAGAAGTTACTTTGCCCAACTTTATGCCAATAAATTTGATAACTTAAGTGAAATGGATGACTTCCTCCAAAAATATAGGCTTCCTAGATTAACAGAGGAGGAAATAAATTGCTTAAATAGTCCCATTTCAGAAAAAGAAATAGAACAAGCTATTAATCAACTCCCCAGGGAAAAATCCCCAGGACCAGATGGATTTATATGTGAATTCTACCAAACATTTAAAGAACAATTAGCCCCAATGCTATATAAACTATTTGAAAAAATAGGGGATGAAGGAGTCCTACCAAACTCCTTTTATGACACAGACATGGTACTGATACCTAAATCAGGTCAATCGAAAACTGAGAAAGAATATTATAGACCAATTTCCTTAATGAATATTGATGCTAAAATCTTAAATAAGATATTAGCAAAAAGACTTCAGAAAATCATCACCAGGATAATACACATGATCAAGTAGGATTCATGCCAGGAATGCAGGGCTTGCTTAATATTAGGAAAACTATTAGTATCATTGACCATATTAATAATCAAATTAATAAAAACCATATGATCATCTCAATAGATGCAGAAAGCATTTGACAAAATCCAACATCCATTCCTACTAAAAACTCTTGAGAGTATAGGAATAAATGGATTATTCCTTAGAATAATCAGGAGCATATATTTAAGACCGTCAGTAAGCATAATATGCAATAGAAATAAACTGCAACCTTTCCCAGTAAGATCAGGAGTGAAACAAGGTTGCCCACTATCACCATTACTATTCAAAATAGTACTAGAAACGCTAGCCTCGGCAATAAGAGCCGAGAAAGAGATTCAAGGAATTAGAGTAGGAAATGAGGAAATCAAACTATCACTCTTTGCAGATGACATGATGGTATACTTAGAGAACCCCAAAGACTCTGCTAAAAAGCTATTAGAAATAATTCAAAATTTCAGCAAAGTGGCAGGATACAAAATAAATCCACATAAATCCTCAGCAGTTTTATATATCACCAACAAAATGCAACAGCAAGAGATACAAAGAGAAATTCCATTCCAAACAAATGTTGAGAGTATAAAGTATTTGGGAATCCATCTACCAAAGAATAGTCAGGAATTATATGAGAAAAATTACAAAACACTTGCCACAAAAATAAAATCAGATTTAAATAATTGGAAAGACATTCAGTGCTCTTGGATAGACCAAGAGAATATAATAAAGATGACAATACTCCCCAAACTAATCTATTTATTTAGTGCTATACCAATCAGACTCCCAAGAAACTATTTTAATGACCTAGAAAAAATAACAACAAAATTCATATGGAAGAATAAAAGGTCGAGAATTGCAAGGGAACTAATGAAAAAAAAACTCAGAGGAAGGTGTTCTAAGTGTACCTGATCTAAAGCTATATTATATAGCAGCAGTCACCAAAACCATTTGGTACTGGCTAAGAAAGAGACCGGTAGATCAGTGGAACAGATTAGATACAAAGGACAAAAAAGGGTACATCTATAGCAATCTAATCTTTGACAAACCCAAAGATACCAACATTAGGGACAAAGATTCACTATTTTGAAAAAACTGTTGGGAAAACTGGAAACTAGTATGGCAGAAATCAGATATGGATCCACACTTAACACCATATACCAAGATAAGATCAAAATCGGTCCATGATTTCGGCATAAAGAATGAGATCATAAACAGGTTAGAGGAACAGAGAATAGTCTACCTCTCAGACCTGTGGAGGAGGAAGGAATTTATGACCAGAGGAGAACTAGAGATCATTATTGATCACAAAATAGAAGATTTTGATTACATCAAATTAAAAAGTTTCTGTTCAAACAATACTAATGCAAACAAGATTAGAAGGGAAGTAACAAATTAGGAAAATATTTTTACAGTTAAAGGTTCTGATAAAGGTCTCATTTCCAAAATATATAGAGAACTGACCCTAATTTATAGGAAACCAAACCATTCTCCAATTGATATATGGTCAAGGGATATGAACAGACAATTCTCAGTTAATGAAGTTGAAACTATTTCCACTCATATGAAAGAGTGTTCCAAATCACTACTGATCAGAGAAATGCAAATTAAGACAACTCTGAGATACCACTACACACCTGTCAGATTGGCTAAGATGACAGGAACAAATAATGATAAATGTTGGAGGAGATGTGGGAAAACTGGGACACTGATGCATTGCTGGTGGAGTTGTGAAAGAATCCAGCCATTCTGGAGAACAATTTGGAACTATGCCCAAAAAGTTATCAAACTGTTCATACCCTTTGACCCAGCATTGCTGTTATTGGGATTATATCCCAAAGAAATACTAAAGAGTGGAAAGGGACCTGTATGTGCCAAAATGTTTGTGGCAGCTCTTTTTGTTGTAGCTAGAAACTGGAAGTTGAATGGATGCCCATCAATTGGAGAATGGTTGGGTAAATTATGGTATATGAAGGTTATGGAATATTATTGCTCTGTAAGAAATGACCAGCAGGAGGAATACAGAGAGGCTTGGAGAGACTTACATCAACTGATGCTGAGTGAAAAGAACAGAACCAGAAGATCGCTGTACACTTCAATGCTGTATAAAGAGGTATTCTGATGGAAGTGGATATCTTCAACATAAAGAAGATCCAACTCACTTCCAGTTGATCAATGATGGACAGAAATAACTACCCCAGAAAAGGAACACTGGGAAGTGAATGTAAATTGTTAACAATACTGTCTATCTACCCAGGTTACTTATACCTTTGGAAGCTAATACTTAATGTGCAACAAGAAAATGGTATTTACACACATATATTGTATCTAGGTTATATTGTAGCACATGTAAAATGCATGGGATTACCTGTCATCGGGGGGAGGGAGTGGAGGGAGGGAGGGTATAATTTGGAAAAATGAGTTAAAAAAAAAAGAATATACAACAAAATA
This sequence comes from Sminthopsis crassicaudata, assembly GCF_048593235.1. Classification (NCBI taxonomy): domain Eukaryota; kingdom Metazoa; phylum Chordata; class Mammalia; order Dasyuromorphia; family Dasyuridae; genus Sminthopsis; species Sminthopsis crassicaudata. Next base: position 404,587,381 of record NC_133618.1, on the reverse strand, counting down.
TAATTCAACTCTGTGTAGGTTCTCTTTTTTATGGCCTCTAATGTTTTTGACCTATATCACAGAGATTAATCCTGTATTGGGAAAAACAATCCGAAATGATCCATAAACCAATCAACTATCTCTTTACTGAGTTCCTATTTTGCTCTTGTCAGTGTAGAGAGCAAAGGTAAATTGCATAGTCTCCTTCTTTAAAAAAATTACAGACTAGTTAAGATAAAATAAATACACACAAAGAAAAAGCAAATTATGTAAGACAGTATATAGTAAAGTTCTAAAGTATATGGTATATATTATGAATATCATACAAATAAAATGTTCTTTACCAAAGAAATTCACTAATGATTCATTGTGGTGTGGAGGCAGCCTGAATTCTTAGAGGCTATGCCAAGAGATCATGAGCTCTTTCTGGTCCTACCAAGTTGTAAATATTCTTAAGTGCAGGAAAAGGGCATTTGCTGTATGTGAATTCAATGAATTATAAATCATGGAACTAACAATATTTAATTATGTTCAAAATACTTATCATATATAGCTATTATTTTAAAAATCAGGTAAGCCAAAAGCTTATGGACTATTAAGAATCCTTATTACAAGAAGATTGACATCTGATGATGAATCATTTTATCATGGAAATCCATAAAATAAAGAAAAAGGTCAAATGTTAGTATTCCCTTCTACTTCTATCGTAATGGTGATAAAATGGCAGATAAGAGGAAAGAAGGTGCTAAGAATTATAGTTTTTGAAGTCTGTAAACATTGAATTAGCTGTTAGTACCAGAAATTTTTGTCAAGACTAATAGGTTGATATTTCACAGTGGGAATTAAACCATTTTAATATTAACAACTATACTATATGGAATAAGAAAACATTAGGGAGTTATAACTAAGTGAAAGGATGGTTTACAGTATTTTTCTGGAGAAAATACAAGAATTAATAAAGTGATTTTCATAATACCTCCATAGGTAAGTAATATTTATACATCATCTACTATGTGCCAGGAACTGTGCTAAGTCCTTTAATAGATATTATCTATATTAAAATGACACTTCAAGATACATTTTATCATTTCCATTTTTCCATTTTTCATTTGCATAAACTGAGGCAAACAGAAGTTAAGTGATTTGTTCAAGTTTACATAACTAGTAAATGTGTGAGGTAAGATATGAATTCAGGTCTTTCTTATTACAATCTCAGAACTCTATCTGCTATACCATCAAATGCCTCTTCTTCACAGAAATAATTTCAGAAGGCATTCGGTTATCTGGCCTTACAGTGCTTGTGATAAATATAAGTAGAAAATCTCCATAAAGATTGAAGCTTTTGTGTCATCATATACTGTGGATGATGAAGAGGTAAAGGAATTCTAGTAAGGCCTTTATGAATCTTCTCCAATCCAAATCAATCTATACCTTGAATCTCAGCAATTTCAATGTGAAGGCAGAAACAAGAGAGAACAGTGAAATACATTTTAAAAGGTATGATTTAAGAAGGGTACAGATTTCTAGGTCATATGAGCAGCAAGAAAGGAAACTAGATTTTTTTTCTGATCCCCATGACCTCTCTAATGTCATCAAAACAAAAATTATAACCTAAATAGAAAGCAATTTCAGTTGTTACCATAATTTAGGGTATGTAGGATCCAAAAGAAGTTCAAAACAAGATAAAATAAAACCCCATGAACTGATGCTCATCCCTAAGCTGACTCAACATCCCTCATCTGCTTCTCACTCTAGTGGCAATAGCAGACTCAGTATTTGACACCAAGTGGCGAGAGGCTTCAACAGAACCCATGCTCACTGTTTTACCTTTCCTCCCTCTTTCACATATTGTTGAACTATGATTTCAGGATAAAGAAATTTGACCTCAACATTATAAGCACTCACTACTGATATCCATCAGGGGAAAAAAATTGTCAGGTTCCGCAGACTTATAAGAGTAGCACTGAAAAACTCTGGAATTTCATTCTTTTTAAAAGTAGATACTGCCAGAGCTGTTGCTGTATCTTTGACAGGTATGGAAACTATGGACAGTGAATGTATCAGAAAGAAGAAAACTTAGAAACTACTAGTAGCATTAATGTAACTCACACCCTAAATTCAGCATAAGAACGCATTTCCAACATCTCACAGAATCTGCAGACAAATAACTAAGGCAAGAAATCCAATATAAAGGGGCTCTTCTAACTCTTCCACTTTGAACTTTTTTTTTAAACCTTACACAGCAAAAATGGGTAATAGCAATAGAGGATTTCCAAGCAGGCCTGTTGAAAAGACAGTTTTGGAGAAACTTTGAAGAAATAATACATGTATCTCCTCTAAATCTTATCATCATCACAGTTAATAGAAGGAGTCCAAGGATTGTAAACTGATTCAGCCATTTAGGAGAGAAATTTGAAATTATGTCCAAAGGGCTATAAAATTCCACATACCTTTTTATCCAACAGTGTCATTATTGGGGGTATATCACAAAGAACTCATAAACCAGGGAAGAGGATCCACATGTGCAAAGATCTTTGTAGTGGTAGTAAGGAATTGGAAATTGAAGAAATGTCCATCAATTGAGGAATGGCTGAATAAGTTATGATATTGGAATGTAATGGGATATTAGTGTTCTATAAGAAAGGATAAACATGTAAATTTCAGAAAAAGCTGAACAGACTTAGATGAACTGATGCTAAGTAAAATGAACAGGACCAGGAGAACATTGAACACAGAAAAAGCAAGTACCATGTGATAATCAACTATGGTAGACTTACCTTTCTCAGCAATACTGAGATCCAAAACAATTCTAATGGACTCAGGATGGAAAATGTCACGTGCATTCAAAGAAAAAATGAGGAAGACTAAATGTGGATTGAAGCATGTTATTTTCACTTTTTTTTCCACATTGTTTTTCCCTTGTTTTTACTTTTCTTTTACAACATGGTCAATGTGAAAATGTGTTTAAAATATATGTACATGTATGACCTATATCATATTGCTTGCCGTCTTGTGGAGGGAAAAGGGAAGGAACAAAGGGAGACTGTTAACTAAAACTAAATAGAAAGGGTTCAACCAGGAAATGTTTGGAAGAAATTCTCTTATTTCTCAAAGATCTTAAGAAAAGAATGAAAAGACAGAGCAAGATGACTATACTAGGGGAAAAAAAGGAATTATCTCTAAGAAAAATTATCTCTAATAATCAGGATCCTTTAGCAGATATTTATACATAAAAAAAGGGGAAAGGGTGGGGAAGAATGGCTGATATAACCTCACTCTCATCTGAACTTGTCAAATAAAGGAAAAATAAATACACATCCAGAATTGCTTACAAAAATCTATTTCACTTTAAAGAACAACATGAAGAAGAGATAAAAAGAGTTATAGAGAAGATTGATTAAGAAAGGTCATCAGTCCTCATGAAAACAAATTCTAAAGATACATAAAAATATTTATAGTTCCATTTGAAGTGCCAAAAGACAGGAATATGAGTGAGTGGCCATAAATTGAGAAATGGTTAAACAAGTTATGATATTTAATATGATGGATCACAATTGTGCTGAACTGTTAACAACATAATTACAAACCAGGAATCCAGAATATGTTGATGAAACAAGCTACTCACCTCCTGATAGAAAGGTGAAGATTTAAGAATGAAGAATGAGAAAATTTTATTTTCAACAAGGTCACTATGGAAATTTGTTTTAATTAACTATGCATATTTGTAATGGCTTTTGTTTTTCTTGTGTTTTCAATTGTGGGGAGAAAGAAGATTGGGGCAAGAATTTGAGAAGACTGATTTTAGATAACTAAAATAAATATAATTTTTAAAAAGAAATGTAGAGGGGGGCAGCTAGGTGTCCCAGTGGATAGAGCACCAGCCTTGAATTCAGGAGCACCTGAGTTCAAATCTGGTCTCAGACACTTAACACTTCCTAGCTGTGTGACCCTGGGCAAGTCACTTAACCCTAGCCTCAAAAAAATAAAAAAATAAAAAAACAAAACAAAACAAAAAGAAATGTAGAAATTCAATAGGAATTGTTTTAATCAAAGTTTTAGGGAAGTCCAGTGATTCTTAAATCATCTCTAATTTATTTTCCAAGTCAATGTGTTGTTTTTTTGTTTGTTTGTTTTGATACAAGATATACAATTACCTAAAATATAATTTCAGACAAAAAACAGTAATGATTGGGCCAGGGTAGAAGGATCCACCAAAAGGAACTTTCATAAAGTGGGAAGAATAAAGAGCTGAATGTTGAAAAAGGGCATTTTATTTGGATCCCCATATTAGTTAAGGAAGTAATGAACTACCCATTTTATCAATAAGACAGTATAGGTCAAAAAGAATTAAAGTCTCTTATTAAACTCCAACTTTTTGTAAGATTGTGCAGGATTCTTAATTTCAAAGAGATTACATTCTAAATGGGAATGTGTGGTACAAAAATGGTGAGGGAACACCATTTAATAAAAAAAACTAGAGAGATCTCTAGAGTAAAGCAAAGTTTATTGTACATTCTCTCAAGAAGGGCATCCCACCCCTTGAGTAGACAATTGAAGAGAGAAAGAGCCTTCTGTGGGCAGGATCAGCACCTTTAATCTCTAACACAAACACCCCTCCCACCACTGACCCTCATCGTCATTGGCTGAGAGTCTTACATTCTAAACGTGAGATCTACCCACAAAATTGAATTTGACCAGTAAGTACATAGTTGCCCATATTTGATTGAAATAGGGAGGAAATTGTGTTATGGGAGGATAGCAGGCAGGGACTCAATTATGCCCTTGACTCAATGCTCAAAGTCCTTCAGGCCTACTCAAACTCTGAAGTAGATGAAGCCTTACTCAATTTTCACAACTGTCTTGAAAGATCTCACCTCATCTCATTCAGGGAGACAATATAAAAAATAAATGGTGAGATTAGAAGTGATTCTCATTGAGAATGCATGACTAGGGGACTAGGATTATAAGAAAAGGCTGCTTAGAAGAATTGAGATATGAGATTAGTCTTGAAAATAGCCTGGGATCTCAAGATGAATAAATGATGCGTTCTAGTGATGCAATTAGGCAGTGAAAAAGTACAGAGTTAAGAATTAGAGGTGTCAGAAGAAAGGTAGGAAGAGTATAGAAATTGAAGGATTTTAAATACCAAATGGAGGATTTTATATTTGTTACTAGAGGTGATAGGTTGTCATTGTATTTAATAAGAAGGGAAATGAGAAGGTTGAAGAAAACTGTATGAAAATCATATTGACAGGTTAGTGAGGGATGGATTGGATCAAGCCTCCATATGAATAGCATCAACTGGCTTGTCAGTAATGTAGAAGTATGACAATAATAAGTGTAATATACTTATACAAAAGTATAAGAAGTATAAGGGTTATAAGGCAGCAAATGGTTTGCATATTGATCCTCTCTATGTCTCTCTTTGTTTTTTGTGTCTCTTTTTGTCTCTGTCTTTGTCTCTTTCTCTGTGTGTTTGTCTCTCTCTATGTCTGTATGACTATCTGTTTCTTTCTATCTTTCTGTGTTTGTGTGTATGTGTGTCTCACCAACCTTCCTCCTTTTCTGGATCATGTATATATGTGGATATCCTTGATATTATCTCTTTGGTGTATGTACTTTCTGTTTAGTAAGTGTGTGACTAATTGCATTAAATGTCTATTACACAGATGGGGATATTTAATTCAAGCTTATTTGAAATGATTTGGCAAAAGTTGTACAGCTGTGATATTGTCAAAAAGAGCAGTGTCACAGGAATTACTCATCTTGGGTTCAAATATGTTCTGCCTAAATGATACTGAAACAGTCATTTGTTCCTTGGTTCTAATTTGTTGTTGTTCAGAGATTTCAGTAGCGTCTTCATGACACTATTTAAGATTTTCTTGGCAGAGATATTGGAGAAGTTTGCCATTTCCTTCTCCAACTCATTATTAAGATGAGGAAACCAATGCAAATAGTCCTTGAAATAACTTGTCCTCACACAATAAGTGTCTGAAGTCAGATTTAAACTCAGGAAGGTGAGCTTTCCTGACTCCATGTCTGACAGCTATATTTCTATCTGTGACTAGATTAGTCTATTCATGGTTAGTCATCATACAATATTATTGCTACTGTATTCAATATTCTCCTGGTTCTGCTAGCTTCACTTTCCATCAGTTCCTATAAGTCTTCCCATATTTTTCTGAAACCATGTTGCTCAATTTTTTTATAGTAAAATAATATTCCATTATAATCACATACCACAATTCATTTAGCCATTCCCATTTAGTTGATGGAGTTGTAGTTGCCACTACAAAAAGAGCCATTATAAATATTTTTATACATATAGGTACTTTTTAAATTTTTCTTTGATCTTGTTCAGATACAGAACTAGCAAAGATATTATTAGGTCAAAGAGTATGTACAATTTTATAGCCCTTTGGGCCGTGGCTCCCTATTGCTCTCCAAAATGGTTTGATCATTTTTCCACATCTTCAAATTGTCATTTTCATTTTTTGTCATATTAGCCAATCTGATAGTTGTGAAAAGGTACCTTAGAGTTGTATTAATGTGTACTTCTCTAAAGAATACTTTTAAATTTTTTTTTCATATGACAAAGGTAGCTTTGATTTCTGTTTCTGAAAACTGCTTATTTAGATCCTTTGACAATTTACATATGGTAAATGACTTATATTCTTTTAACTTGACTCTATTCTCTACATATTTGAGAAGTGAAGCTTTGATAAGAGAAACTTGCTATAAAAGTTTTTTCCCCAATTTCTGGCTTTTCTTTTCATCTTAACTGCATTGTTTTGTATGTGCAAAGCCTATTTAATTTAATGAAATTGTGATCTTCTCTATCTCTTTGGTCACAAATCTTCTACTATCCATAGATCTGGCAGGTACGGTTTTTCAGACTCCCCTACTTTGCTTATGTTATTACCTTTTTATGTCTAAATCATGTACCCATTTTGATTTTATCTTAGTACATATATAGTATGAGATGTTGGTCTATATCTAATTTCTGCCAAAAGTTTTTTTTTTTTTCAGTTTTCCCAGCAATTATTATTCAAATGATGAACTTTTGTTCCAAAATCATGAATTCTTGAATTTATCAAACACTAGATTGGTAGGTTATTGTACTACTGTGTATTGTATATCTAATGTATGGCCATCTAGCTTTCATTTGAAGCTAAACAGCTTCTGAAGATAGTCCACGGAACTATGGGAGTTTTGTTACAATATTTTTCCTTAGATTGAACTGAAATTTGACTCATAGAGATGCTAGATGTCCTATGCAGATGAGTATCCTCATTCTTCCTCAAGCTTGAGAAACAATTAGTTTCAATTTCAGTGTTAATAACAAAAAAGGAATGCTAGCTACTTAATTATCTGATACAAGCTCCAGCTCTCATTTGTAAAAACTAAAGAATACTAGGCTTCAGTCAGAAGTATGAGGTTACTGTTTAAGGTCTGCATTTTTTTTTCCTTTTTGGTTAAAAAAGAAAGAGAGGAGGAGGTAGAGAGGAGAGCAAGTGCTATATTGAAATGCTAATCTCATTTCATTAAATGAATTGTGGAGGCTGAGATAGTGATCTGCATCCACACAGAATCATTTCTTTAAATACCTTGTGCTGAAGATTCCCCTCTAGGCAACTTTTCATCTTTCTTGGTTGAAAAAAAAAATAGCCTTAAATTTTATTAAAGAGTCCCAATTAAGCCAGTATCTTGCTTCAAAGAGCATCCAGGCTTAGGGGGATATGTTAAATGCTAAGAATGAGAGGAAAATTCATCCTGAAAGCTCCTCCTAAAGACTGGGTTGTCCTGCTTATTCACACACCCCTAAACTAGTCAGCTCTTATTTTTCGAACCAGCAAATAAATGTGTGGCTGAAGGTCAAGTCAATTACAAAATGGTCTTAACAGATGCCACCTTCTCTTAGTGGCTTTGGCTCACCAGACTTCATGTTTCCTTGAAGTAAATCTTTCCTCCAGTCCTTTTAAATCTCTAGAGGTCAGCCACTGATCCAAGTCACATATAACATAATGAGTTTGGAGGTGAATTGGTAGTGTGCTGTTATAATAGAGCTATTCTTCCTGTGCCTCTGGTTTTATACTTTAACTCATGAAAATCAGAGATTTGGAGTTATTTTTAATATTTTTACACCCAATTACCTAGGATAAAGCATGAAAGAAAATCAGCAAATAAGAAAGGAAAGAAACCAGATACCAAGATAAAGGAAAGAAATAAAGTAATTACTTTAAGAAGAGATGTAGTATAGGAAGTAGATTACAATAGAAATGGGAACACAACCAAACATATGGAAAAGGATCGTCCCAAGAAATTTTAAGATAAATTTATAAAGTGCTCTAAGGTTTAGACTTCTCCTCCATAAATGAGGTTAACAATATTGAGTTCATATGTTGTGTGTGACAATGTAGTTGATAGAAAGTAGATTTTGACAGTCTTGCTAAGGGCATGATTAGGTCATTCCAGGTCAGGCAACCAAATGATGAGGTCAGTGGCAGTGCAGAGAGCTGTGGGAATCCCTTTTTGGTTGGTGCAGGTCCAAAGTGAAAGAATTTACGAACCTGAAATATTAGACTAGCAAAAAAGGAAGTTTATTGTTGGCACTACAGATGCCAGATTTTGCTAGGAAGACTGACTTCTGAGTGACAAAGTCCTGGCAGAGAGATAAAGGTCCTACCAGAGAAATCCTGGGAGAAAGATAACAAAAGGTTTATCACTGAGGAAAGAATGTCTCTTCATAGCAGGCAAGAGTCCTGGTAGTCAGCTGTGCCAAAGGAAAAAAAGATCCCTTGGCATGGCATGATTCCTACTTAAAGCCTCTGCGAAGAAATGAGCCTCAAATTGCCCTTTAATAGGAAATCTAAGACTGAAGTTTTAATTGAATGAAATTACTTAAATGTTGTCACTGACCCTAGGCATAGATTTTCATTTGAATGAAATCACTAAATAGGAGTAGTCCTGGACTAATTTTCAGCTCAATAGAGGGTGCAGCTACTCACTAGAAATACCAGGTCCAAATCTCCAGCTAAATGAGACCACTTAAGTCCAAGCTAAGTAGGGAGTAGTCCTAGGCCAATCTTAATGAAACCATTTAACTATTCCAAGGGTAGGTTCAGGGCTCACTCCAAAAGTCAAGGACAGTTTCAGGATTTCCCATCAGGCACACCCAACGATAATCCTGAATGCCTCCACTGCCCTTCCCTAGGCTAACTAAAGACTAAGGAGTTATCTCCCCACTGGCATGGCCCACAGAATGACATGAAATATTAATCTTAAGTGCCTCAGCCACTTTTTGAGTTATTTGAGAAGTAAAAGCTGGGCCATCATTGCTCTGCAAAAAGCTAGGCAGGCCATAAAGAAGTTCCCACTGGCTTGCTTCTGTGATTAGAAGCTAGCCTACGCATGTTTGAAACTACGCAGAAGGAGAAAGGATTTGTCACCTTTTTTCCTAGCTAAAAGTAAAGGTGCCATGGTCAGAGGTAAAAGGGCAGCACCATGGGCAGCTGAATCTTCAAGCCTCTTTATTTTGCATATTTAATAAGAGAACATTATTAGCATGAAGTAGCTCCAGAAGATGGGACTTCTGTCCCTTGTCCCAAATGAATTTGGGATACAAACTGCTTGAGAGGGAAAAATGATATGGAATAGCTTCCAGGGAAATTATAGTGGTGATTTGGGGTTCCCTGACATTGGGAGGCTTCTTTTCTTCTATTCTGGAAATCTGTCTGATTCCAAAGTCCTCTGGATTCCCCCCCCCCCCACACACACACACACACATACACAACCTAGGCATGCTATTGTTCTGACAATCTGCCTGATTCTGGAGACCACTCCTCAATTCAATGCTGACTGATGATCATGTCAGCCAGAACCAAATTTCAGAGATTACTCATCCTTCCTATCTATGAGCCATAGAATTGGCATATCTATGATAGAAAGCTGGATAAATGTGTCTCCTTGCTTCTCTTTCTCTGATAATTTCTTTTGGAAATTCAATCCACTTTGTAATGGTGTTACAATTACAATAAACATTGTCCCTTGGCTAAGAAGAAGGGTTCAAGCCTGCAAATTCTTTTTCAGACACCTCCGGACACCAATCTATGACCCCAAATTTTGAGGGTCCACTTCCCAACTGCAATATCCTGAAGATCCAGATTCTAATCCTGCTTTTGACACATATATGTGATCCTGGGCAACCCACTTAAACTCTGAGCACTACCAATTCTCTAAAGCTATGAATGAATCAAGAATCTGTTTTGTTAGAGGAAGTTCTCACCTGGGTTCTCTACACCCAGTATAGTTACAGATTGAGGCTATTGTGAGGAAAGTGCTTTGTGAAATAAAAATCACCAATATGATAGTTTTAATAATATTTTTACCAATACTAATAATAAATTACTAAAATGGAATAAAGGGAAAAAAGAGAACAAAACACAAGATTTGGAATTGAATTCAGCAAGGCAATAAAAATTACTGTCTACCAAAGGAAAGATCTCCTTTTTTTTTTTTTTTTTTTTTTCTAGAAGGACCAGAGAAAAGAAATAATATCCAGCCTAAACTCTTCAGGTAGCACCTCCATTAGATCATAGAATTTAGAACTAGAAGTGACCTTTGAGATATTAAACTGTGCAGGAAGAAAAGACAAGTCATTTGGGGAGCATAATGTATGATTAAAATTTCTTTAATTCCCGTCTCTGCCATTTCTTAATTGCTAATCTTTAATCAAATAATTTTACCTAAGGCTCACTCTTCTCACCTGGAAAATGGGCATAACAATTGTTGCGTTAGTTCCCCCACAGATTGTGGAGAAGGAAAATTCCTTATGAAACACAAAGAACTATGAAAATGTATGTTCTTATGTTACTTTTTTTTCCTTTCCCCTCTGCCTAGAGTAATCTAACCCTCTCCCTTCTCTTCCCTGACTAGTGGCATCTCTCACAGATTTCCTTCTTCTCTAAATTCCTATATCATGTTTTATCTATTTTCAACATGCAGATAGAGGATCCCTTTTATTAATCAAGTGGTTTTATTGAGTTTGAGTCCAGCACCAAATTTTGGGGATCAAATAGCAATCCCTAGTTAAAAATACAAAAGACAAGGTACTCCATACATGTGAAGAATTCACAATGGCTTTCTCATTGCCAAAAAGTATCTTTGTTTATGAGGAGTTTAAGACAAAATGAGGAGGCAAAATAGACAGCAGAAGTAGTAAATATGAAATATATTTGGAAGAATATATAGTTTGCAAGGAAAGGTGTTTCAACAATTAACAATTGAGAAGACAAGTTCCTCAGTGAAACACATAATTAATCAAGAGAATATGCCATGAGGAGAGAGTCTGCCATTAACTGGCAGGATGAATCCCTAGAGGAGTTTAGCACCCTAAAGTTAGTTATAATAATAAGAAAGATACCATGAGACATAGAGAAGGAATGAGAAGAAAGATATCATGAGGAGAACTCCATGGCAGGCTAACCTCAATAGATATTCAGCAAAGATGACATAAGCCATTCACAGATTTATAGGGGAAAACAAACCTCAGGGATTTGACATCATAAATTGGCTTTTTGATTGGATATAGTAAGATGGGATTTTCCAAGACCTCCATAGAAACTGATAGAAATTGGCTCAGCCTTACAGTCCCACATCTTGCCTCAGGGAATATTATAATCTTATCAGTACTCCAGACTTTTTCTGCCAATCCCACCTAGTTACCCAGGACCTCATCAGTTTCACCTGTATAAATCTTGTATCCTATAATTTTAGAAAGCTAGAAAATGGAGACAATAGAGAAGAATCATGTCTTATATTTTACTTATTTTTCTCACAGAACACAAGCGTAGTCCTGGGAAAGTTCCTTTCCATTCTTGTATCTTATTTTCCTCCTCCATATGAGAGCATTTTAAAATCTTTCCCAGTCCTGACAGTCTATAATTCTATAAAAGTTGCTGCTCAATGACTATTTGGGTCATTTAATTGATTTCATAGAATGAGTCATAGGGTGTCAAAGCTAAAAGAAGCTTGAGAGATCATATGGTTCAATCTTTTGGCTTGATAGTAGAGGAAACTGACTCAAGAATTCGATTTTCCAGAGGTCACATAGTTAGCTGGGAGCAAAGTGCAGCTAGAACCCGAGTCTTCTAATTATTAATCCGAAATTCTTTAATTGTCTTGGTGTGTCACCTGTCAGATTGGCTAAGATGACAGGAACAAATAATGACAAATGTTGGAGGGGATGTGGGGAAATTGGGACACTAATACATTGCTGGTGGAGTTGTGAAAGAATCCAGCCATTCTGGAGAGCAATCTGGAATTATGCCCAAAAAGTTATCAAACTGTGCATACCCTTTGACCCAGCAGCGCTACTACTGGGATTATATCCCAAAGAAATACTAAAGAGCAGAAAGAGACATATATGTGCCAAAATGTTTGTGGCAGCTCTTTTTGTTGTAGCTAGAAACTGGAAGATGAATGGATGTCCATCAGTTGGAGAATGGTTGGGTAAATTGTGGTATATGAAAGTTATGGAATATTATTGCTCGGTAAGAAATGACCAGCAGGAGGAATACAGAGAGGCCTGGAGAGACTTAAATCAACTGATGCTGAGTGAAATGAGCAGAACCAGAAGATCACTGTACACTTCAACAACAATACTGTATGAGGATGTATTCTGATGGAAGTGGAAATCTTCAACATAAAGAAGATCCAACTCACTTCCAGTTGATCAATGATGGACAGAGGTAGATACACCCAGAGAAGAAACACTGGGAGGGGAATGTAAATTGTTAACACTACAATCTGTCTGCCCAGGTTGCATGTACCTTCGGATTCTAATGTTTATTGTGCAACAAGAAAATGATATTCACACACATGTATTGTACTTAGACTATATTGTAACACATGTAAAATGTATGGTATTGCCTGTCGTCGGGGGGAGGGAATAGAGGGAGGGGGGGTAATTTGGAAAAATGAATACAAGGGATAATATTATAAAATATATATATATATATATAATAAAAAAAAAAATTGTCTTGGTGTGTGACTTGCAAGATTTTTCATAGCTCATGTAGACAACACAATATAGAGAGTATACTGAATTAGAACCACAAGGCAAGTTTAAATTCTGACTCTTCTTTATTACCATTGTGACTCAACCTTCCTGAGTCTCGAGTTCCTCATCTATAAGAGAGAAGCTGGACTAGTTGGCCTTTGAACTCTCTTTTTCATATGTATGAATTTATGATTTCATGTGATTTCTTCTGGGTCTTCATGTTCTCCAATCTTAGACTGGCTAAATCATCTCTCAGATCCTTTCCAGTTTGCAAAGATCCTATGGCCAATGAGAACTTCCTCCCTACCTATAGAGGGCTCTGTGACCTCAGAAAGGAAGAGTTTGGGAATAAATGGACTATATACTTGGCACATCTCGAAGGTTAATTGGTACATAGGATTTCACCAGCTCTAATGCTAAAGTAGGCAGTGACCTTTTTGCTGTAAGCAAACCAAGAAAGGAGTTTTAAAATGATGTCATTTGCATTTATATAGGCATATAGCTTGGCTTTATAGTCTCATTCTACATTTTGCTTATTTCTAATGGAATGCTAATTTTATATGCATTCTTCATGCCCAGATTTAGACAAGGCACCCCGTTGTGCATACTTAGTTTTTATCTAAATGTGTCATATCTCAGGTAAAAAATGTACTGCTGGCAATGTAATTATGTATTCAGAATACTGCATGTGTCTGCTGGGGGCTTATAAATCAATTGCTTATTGCACTATATATTTTCCAATATTTATTATTTGCAGTCGACACATTTGAGAAAAGTAAAGTGTGTTGCCTGGATGTGCTTTAATAATAAATATAGGCTAAGAACAGGGGAAGAAAATAAATTCAAGTTGACATTTCTTGACCGAGAAGACCTCCACTTTTTCCAAATCTATTTTAACCAGGGACCTCAGTTGGGACTGAAAGCAGTCAATTCAATGACAATATGAGATGGTGAGGGCTGTTGCCTTGGCCCCATAACAGAGATCTCAGGTGCAGTAACAGAAGAACCCAAATGCTTCTACCACTCAACTCCACTAGAACACCATTACAGCAAATTTTAAAATATGGAACAGAAAATTACCACTGAGCCAGATCAGACTTTTTGCAAATTATATTAAGCTCCATAGAGTTTCTGAGAATATGGAAAAATTTGTTCTCACTAGCAATATTTCCACAATAGAAGGCTTGTCTATAAGGAATTTTGTGGCATAGAAATGTCCAACAGTCCCATAGAAAGCTTATTTTTGATTTTCAGATTCAGCATGGGAATCTCTGAATGATTTCGTCTTTTTCATTCTAGAATTATAATGAACAAGTCTATTGTCTCCATATACTAGTGATCAGGACCATTTCCTTTGTTGGGAGGGAAATATGACATAGTAGAAAGAACAATGAATTGTTGAGAGGAGAGAAGAAAGAAGAGAACAACCATTTCTATAATGTCTACTATGATCCAGGCACTGTGCTAATTACTTTGACCATTATTTTATTGTCCTTCACAATAACTTTGTGAAATAGGTGCTACTATAATCCCCTTTTACAGTTGAAAAAAATGAGATAAATTACAGTTAATTAATTTGCTCAGGGTAAACTAGTAAGTGTATGAAACCATATCTGAACTCAGTCTTCCTGAATCCAGTCCCAATGCTTTATTCACTGTGCCAGCAAATGTATCCAGTAAGATCAGAGATTTAGGGTTGAAAATGATCTTAGAGATCAGTCTAACCCAATCCTTTCATTGTCTAGACAGAAATCAAAGGCTTAGAGAAAATTACATATTCCAGGTCCCACAGCAAGTGGGCAACCCAAGAATCAAAAAGTCTCAATACACTTAAACATTTCCCTCCTCTGAGCATCATTTTTCTCATCTGTAAAATGTATATACTTGCATTATTTACCTCCATAGAACTGTGTATCAAAGAGAAAAATATGCTAAAACATTTTATTACTATAAAACATCATATATTATAATGATAATTTATTATAAAGGTTTTGCTATTATTGTTGTGGTAGTAAGCATATGAGTCAAGACATTTTGGATTCAAATTCTGTCGGTGACCATGAACAAGATTCCTCAGTGCCTAGACAATAAGTTGAGGTCATAAATCACAGAAAAATTGTCCATATGCTCCACTGGAAAGAGTTTCCTTACCAGAGAGTTCTTTTTATGGATAAATCATTGATTTAGAACCCTTCATAATTATAATAATGGACAAAATAAATAACAAGAACTATGTTTTCGCACTTTCTTTTAGCCAGATTCCTCTTTGTCACAAAATCCGTCACCACATTTGAGAGATACCTATCTGAAGTTAGCCTTGCATACTCATTTAGAGGATCTCATGTATAAAATGTCAGTAAGAGAGGTGTTCAATAATGGCTAGGAAGGCATAACTAGTAAGAGAGCTTGTAATAATACTTATCTTCAGATGCCAATATACCAGTGCTCAGAATTGCCAGAATATGGGCAATTAAAAAAAAGAAATGAAATGAAGAGTGAATTTGAGATTTTAACACAAGGGAAATTTGGTAAAAGAGAGCACTGATGACTAGGAAGTGGCAATGGAAAATAATGTCTCATTCAAAGGAAATAGATCTAATTAAGGGGGAATGAATAGCACTGTATATCATAGTTGTTCAATACCCATGTCTCCAAGAGAAGACTGTAATACAGTGGAAAGAATGCTGTATTTTGCATTAGCAAACCCAATTGTTTTTTGGCAAGGTCTCTGCCTCTCAATTTCTTCCTTTATGAAACGTAGGGGTTGTATTAACTGGCCACTAAGACCTCTTCCAGCCCTGAGTTCATGATTCTTTGGTGAAAAACATTTTTATATGTCTACATGAAGGGAGGAATAGAAATTATATCATTATAAGATAATATGTACAGACTGCCAAATCAGACAGAATATACTAATGGCACTTTTTCATAACAAATCACAAAATTGACACAGAAATATGAGCAGCTAGATGATATAGTGGACAAAGCCCCAGGCCTAGAGTCAGGAAGACCTAAGTTCAAATTCAGCTCAGAGACTTAGTAGCTAGCTATCATGCTGGGCAAGTCATTTAACCCTTTCAGCTTCAAGAAAATAACAAAACAATCCATTATCTTCACCAAGAAAACCCCAAATGAAGTAACAAAGAAATGAACATGACTGAAATAATTGAAAAACAACAACAACAAAAACAAATTTATTTTGAGGTAAATTCTAACCAATCAGAGGAATCATGAAAGGAAAAAATACACCATTTTAATAGTTGATGCACCTGAGAAGGTTAATGAAGGGTATAGATACATGTTTACTCTGGACTTTGATAAAGAAGTCAAAGAAATATAAAAAGAAGAAGTACATATAGGACAAATATGAAAGTTTTTTTTCCCCTATAATAGTGTTAAGGAAACTTTAGCTCAGAATAAGCTGAGGTTTGAAAAAAAAATTCTAAAGACAATAAAAAGGGCTTTTATTTTTAGCATGTTCAGGATGAGTCAATACTGTGATGTATCTTCCAAAATACCTTATTCAATTTTAGGCTGGAATAATAGAAGTTTGGTGTTCAGAACAAGCAAAGTACCATTCCAATGTGTTTCCCTCTTGTCTATATCTGGTACATTTTGCTCAATTTGAGATACCATGTTTTGGTGGATATCGAAAAGAAAAATTGCACCCAAAGGGAATAAAAATGTGAATGGTGAAGGTACTTGGAATCCATACTACAACAGCTATAAAGTATTTCTGAGACCAACACTATCTCACATTCTACTAGACCAAAACCCCCTTTTACAATATTAGTAACAAGTGGTCTATGACACAAAGATTTGGGTCAAGGAAAGATACAGACATAATGAGGTTTTAAAGAAAGACATAGAGCTTAATTGAAATCCTAAACTGAACTATTGATGGGTCTGTAACTCTCAGCAGAGGGAGCTTTGCAAAAATAAGGCGAAACTTTTTTTGGGTAGTTTGGTTGACAAAGCTCAAAAGCTCAAAAGTTGTTTTTTTTTTTTGTTTGTTTGGTTTTTGTTTTTTGTTTTTTTCAGGGAGAATGGAGTGCAAATCTAATCTTATACATCATGGGTGTGTGACCCTGGGCAAGTGATAACCTGTAAAATGGGATTAATAATAACAGAGGTATTTTGAAGAATGAATGAGGCAATAATTGTAAAATGCTTAGCACAGTGCCTGGTAAATAGTGAATGTAACATAAATGTTAGTTAACAGACAGGTAGGTGAAAGAATGGATAAAATACTGAGTCAGAAAGACCTGAATTTAAATCTAGCCTCAAAAATTTACTAGTGAGATCATCCTGGAAAAGTCACCTAATCTGTGTTTGCCTCAGTTTAGTCATCTATGTAATCAGGCTAATAATAAATTGTACTTATCCTTTTTTTTTTAATTATTATTTTTTTCTTTTTTTTTAAATTTTATAATTATAAAAAAAATTTTACAGTATATATGCATGGGTAATTTTTTTATAACATTATCCCTTGTATTCATTTTTCCAAATTTTCCACTCCCTCCCTGTACTCCCTCCCCTAGATAATAGGCAATCCCATATATTTTACATGTGTTATAATATAACCTAGATACAATATATGTGTGTAAATCCAATTTTCTTGTTGCACACTAAGTATTAGATTCCGAAGGTATAAGTAACCTGGGTAAATAGACAGTAGTGCTAACAATTTACATTCACTTCCCAGTGTTCCTTCTCTGGGTGTAGTTGTTTCTGTCCATCATTGATCAACTGGAAGTGAGTTGGATCTTCTTTATGTTGAAGATATCCACTTCTATTAGAATACATCTTCATACAGCATTGTTGTTGAAGTATACAGCGATCTTCTGGTTCTATTCATTTCACTCAGCATCAGTTCATGTAAGTCTCTTTAAACCTTTCTGAATTCATCCTGCTGGTCATTGCTTACAAATAATATTCCATAACCTTCATATACCATAATTTACCCAATAATTCTCCAATTGATGGACATCCATCCATCTTCCAGTTTCTAGCCACTATAAAAAGGGCTGCCACAAACATTTTGGCACATACAGGTCACATCTTTAGTATTTCTTTGGCACTGCTGGGTCAAAGGGTATGCACATTTTGACAAGTTTTTGGGCATAAATCCAGATTGCTCTGCAGAATGGTTGGAATATTTCACAGCTCCACCAACAATGTATTAGTGTCCCAGTTTTCCCACATCCCCTCCAAAATTCATCATTATTTATTCCTGTCATCTTAGCCAATCTGACAGGTGTGTAGTGGTATCTCAAAGTTGTCTTAATTTGCATTTCTTTGATCAGTAGTGATTTGGAACACTCTTTTATGTGAGTGGATATAATTTCAATTTCATCATCTGAGAATTGTCTGTTCATATCCTTTGACCATTTATCAGTTGGAGAATGGTTTGATTTCTTGTAAATTAGGGTCACTTCTCTATATATTTTGGAAATGAGACCTTTATCAGAACCTTTAACTGTAAAAATATTTTCCCAATTTGTTACTTCCCTTCTAGTCTTGTTTGCATTAGTATTGTTTGTACAGAAACTTTTTAGTTTGATGTAATCAAAATCTTCTATTTTGTGATTGATAATGATCTCTAGTTCTCCTCTGTCATAAATTCCTTCCTCCTCCACAGGTCTGAGAGTTAGACTATTCTCTGTTCCTCTAATCTGTTTATGATCTCATTCTTTATGCCTAAATCATGGACCCATTTTGATCTTATCTTGGTATATGGTGTTAAGTATGGATCCATATCTAATTTCTGCCATACTAATTTTCAGTTTTCCCAACAGTTTTTTTTCAAATAATGATTTTTTTATACCAAATGTTGGTATCTTTGGGTTTGTCAAACACTAGATTGCTATAGATGTACCCTTTTTTGTCCTTTGTACCTAATCTGTTCCACTGATCGACTGGTCTATTTTTTAGCCAATACCAAATAGTTTTGGTGACTGCTGCTATATAATATAGCTTTAGATCAGGTACACTTAGACCACCTTCCTCTGAGTTTTTTTTCATTAGTTCCCTTGAAATTCTCGACCTTTTATTCTTCCATATGAATTTTGTGGTTATTTTTTCTAGGTCATTAAAATAGTTTTTTGGGAGTCTAATTGGTATAGCACTAAATAAATAGATTAGTTTGAGGAGTATTGTCATCTTTATTATATTCTCTTGGCCTATCCAAGAGCACTCAATGTCTTTCCAATTATTTAAATCTGACTTTATTTTTGTGGCAAGTGTTTCATAATTTTGCTCATATGATTCCTGACTTTTCTTTGGTAGATGGATTCCCAAATATTTTATACTCTCAACATTTGTTTGGAATGGAATTTCTCTTTGTATATCTTGCTGTTGCATTTTGTTGATGATGTATAAAAATTCTGAGGATTTATGTGGATTTATTTTCTATCTAGCAACTTTGCTAAAGTTGTGAATTATTTCTAATAACTTTTTTATTAGAATTTCTGGGGTTTTCTAAGTGTACATAATATAATCTGCAAAGAGTGACAGTTTGATTTCCACATTACCTACTGTTACTCCTTTAATCTCTTGATTCTTATTGCTGAGGCTAACATTTCTAATAAAATATTGAATAGTAATGATGACAGTGGGCAACCTTCTTTCACTCCTGATCTTACTTGGAAAGGTTCCAGTTTATCTCCATTACATATTATGCTTACTGACAGTTGTAAATATATGCTCCTGATTATTTTAAGGAATAGTCCATTTATTCTTATACTCTCAAGCATTTTTAGTAGGAATGGATGTTGGATTTTATCAAATACTTTTTCTGCATCTATTGAGATGATCATATGTTTTTTATTAATTTGATTATTAATATGGTCAATTATACTAATAGTTTTCCTAATATTAAACCAGCCCTGAATTCCTGGTATAAATCTTATTTGATCATAGTGTATTATCCAGGGGATGATTTTCTGAAGTCTTTTGCTAATATCTTATTTAAGATTTTAGCATCAATATTCATTAAGGAAATTAGTCTATAGTTTTCTTTCTCAGTTTTCGATCTACCTGGTTTAGGCATCACTACCATGTCTGTGTCATAAAAGGAGTTTGGTAGGACTCCTTCATCCCCTATTTTTTCAAATAATTTATATAACATTGGGGCTAATTGTTCTTTAAATGTTTGGTAGAATTCACATATAAATCCATCTGGTCCTGGGGATTTTTCCCTGGGGAGTTGATTAATAGCTTGTTCTATTTCTTGTTCTGAAATGGGACTATTTAAGCAATTTATGTCCTCTGTTAATCTAGGAAGCCTATATTTTTGGAGGAAGTCATCCATTTCACTTATCAAATTTATTGGCATAAAGTTGGGCAAAGTAACTCATTATTTCTCTAATTTCCTCTTCATTGGTGGAAAGATTCCCCCTTTCATTTGTAAGACTAACAATTTGATTTTCCTCTTTCCTTTTTCTGATCAAATTTACCAAAGGTTTATCTATTTTATTGGCTTTTTCATAAAACCAATTCTTGGTTTTATTTATTAATTCAATAGTTTTTTTTTTTATTTTCAATATTATTGATTTCTCCTTTTAATTTTAGTATTTCAAGTTTGATTTTTGGTTGGAGGTTTTTAATTTGGCCTTTTTCTAGCTTTTTAAGTTGCAGGCCCAATTCATTAATCTTCTCTTTCGCTATTTTGTTCAAATAAGCCTCTAAAGATATAAAATTTCCCCTTATTACAGTTTTAGCTGCATCCCACAGATTTTGGTATGATGTCTCATCATTGTCATTATCTTGGGTGAAATTATTAATTGTTCCTATAATCACTGTTTCACCCAGTCATTCTTTAAGATGAGATTATTCAGTTTCCAATTACTTTTTGGTCTATTTACTCCTAACTTCTTATTGAATGTAGCTTTTATTGCATTGTGATCTGAGAAGAAAGCATTTATTATTTCTGCCTTCCTACATTTAATTTTGAGATCTTTATGTCCTAATATATGGTCAATTTTTGTATAGGATCCATGAACTGCTGAGAAGAAAGTATATTTCTTTCTATCACCATTCAGTTTTTTCCAAAGGTCTATCATACCTAGTTTTTCTAATGTTGTCTTTACTTTTTAACTTTCTTTCTTATTTGTTTTGTGGTTTAATTTGTCAAATCTGAGAGTGCAAGGTTGAGATCTCCCACTATTATAGTTTTACTGTCTATTTCTTCTTGCAACTCTCTTAACTTTTCCTTTAGAAAGTTAGATGCTATACCACTTGGTGCATATATGTTTAGTATTGATATGGCTTCATTGTTTATGCTACCTTTTAGCAGGATATAGTTTCCTTCCTTATCTCTTTTAATTAGATCAATTGCTGCTTTTCCTTGATCTGAGATAAGGATGGCTTCCCATGCTTTTTTGGCTTTACCTGAAGCATAATAGATTTGCTCCAACCTTTTACCTTTACTCTGTATATATCTCCCTGCTTTAAGTGTTTCTCCTGTAAACAAGATATTGTAGGGTCCTGACTTTTCATCCAGTCTGCTGTCTCCGTTTCATGGGAGAGTTCATCCCATTCACATTTACAGTAAAAATTACTAATTCTGTATTTCCTGCCATCATATTATCTCCAGATTATGCTTTTTCCCTTGACCCCCCTGAACCCCTTCCCCAATATTTATTTTATAGACCTCACTTGTGATGTGCAGCCATCCCTTTTTAGTATCCCTCCCCCCTCCTTCCAAGTCCCTTCCCTTTTCTTGTGCCCTTCCCTTATTCCCTTTTTCTTTTTCCCTTTTCCTCTCCCCCCTTTTAATGAGGTGAGAGAGATTTCTCTGAAAAACAAATATGTCAATTATTTACTCTTTGAGCCTACTCTGATGAGAGTAAGATTCACACAATGTTTCTCCCCCTCTCTAAATTCCCTCAGATGTTGTAGATTTTCTATCCCTCTTCCTGGGATGTATCACTCCTTCCCCTTTTTCTGATACTACTCTCTTCCCTTTACTACTCCCCTTTTTTTTGATATCAGTAAAATCAAATTATCCATATGGACTTTCTGTATATCCACAACAGATTTACAGTTCTCAAGAGTTCTTTTTACCTTTTTCTGTTTCTCTTCAGTCTTGTGGATGTAGATCAAATTTTCTGTGTAAGTCTGTTTTTTTTTTTGTTTTATTTTTTTCTTAGAAACAAATGGAATTCCTCTGTTTCATTAAATGACCCTCTTCTTCCATAGAAGAAAATGCTAAACTTAGCTTGGTAGTTTATTCTTTGTTGCAATCCTTGATATTTTGCCTTTTCAGAATATCAGGTTCCAGGCTCTTCGATCTTTTAATGTGGAGGCAGCCAGATTTTGAGTGACCCTTATTGTGGCACCTTGATATTTGAATTGCTTTTTTCTAGCTGCTTGCAATATTCTTTCCTTTGTGTGGTAATTCTGCAGCTTAGACACAATATTACGTGGAGTTCTTTTTTTTAGGGTCTTTTTCAGAAGGTGTTTGATGAATTCTTTCAATGCCTATTTTCCCTTCTGTTTCTATTATCTCTGGGCAGTTCTCTTTGATGATTTCCTATAAAATAGAATCTAGGCTCTGTTTTTGATCAAAGTTTTTGGGAAGTCCAATGATCCTCAGATTATCTCTCCTAGATCTATTTTCCAGGTCTATAGATTTTCCCAGTAAGTATTTGACATTATTCTCCAGCTTTTCATTTTTTTTGTTTTGTTTTGTTTGACTAATTCTATTTGTTCTTTCCTGATTTTTAATGAGTTATTTTCTTCATTCACATTTTTTAATTCTTTTTGTATATGCCCAATTGAGTTTTTAAATGAATTATTTTGCTCTATTGATTTTTTCCATTTCCCTATTTTATTAGAGAGTTATTTTCTTTTTCCAATTCAGAAATCCTACTTTCTTGAAAATTATTATCTTTTCCAATTCAGAAATCCTACTTTCCTGTGATTTTTTAACCTTTTCTAATTCACAAATTTTGTTTCCCTGCATCTCCTGTGAATTCTTTATTTTTTCCAACTCAAATTTCAGGACGTTGTTATTCTCTATCATAGCTTCTCTTTCCTTTTCCCATTTTTCTTCAAATTCTCTTAACTTTTTAATAATCTCTTCTAGGAGAGAGTTATGTGATGGGAGGCAGATATTTTTCCCCTTTAGGCTGTTCTCTGCTGACTCTCTGCTGTTAACTTCCTTGGGGTTGGATACCTGCTCTTTCTCTGTGTAGAAGGTATCAATAGTTCTCTTCAGCTTTTTACTCAACGTTAAAAATCTGTGGGGTGAGAAGTTCATTTATTTATTTATTTACCAGCTTCTTCCCAGACTGGATGTATACAGCGGCTCCTGTGCCTGAGCTAAGAGAGAGCTCTGGGAGAGAGTTCCCCTCCCTCTCCCCAGAAATGCCTCAGAGGTGATTAGTACCGCTACACTGTGAGGGTTGCCCAGTAAAACCCTGCTGTGTGGCCTAGAGACTGCCCTGAGATTTAAGACTGAACAGTAAAAGTGACACAAAGCCCAGCCAATGCATCCAGTGGGGCATCTATATCAGCAGCTGACGTGAAAAGCCCCTGCGTTCAAACCGGAAGTGTCTGCCCGGAAACCGAGGTCTCTATTTCAAAGGTTCTGCTTCTCTGGGAATTCCTTGGCTGCTAGAGTTCCACTGCCTCAGGCTAAGCCTGGCACTATGTGGATTAGATGTTGCCTCAGTTTGTGTCCCTACTGTTCAGGCTCTTAACTACCCCAAGGTAAAGCCTCGAACAACAGAAGGCGGCTTCACAGCCATGCCGAGATCTGTTAGGTCACTTCCGGATTGGAGTGGTTCTAGGATCTGGCTTTATATTTTAAAATGGCTTGATTTCTCTTCTGAACTGCTATTTATAAGCAGAGAGGAGCTAACAGCCTGTGTCAGATTCCTCTATCTCAGTGGCTTCTCTTATCCCAGAGTTCTTCCCAGCCTGATAGGCACGATCGGCACAGTGTGCTAGCGCCTAACCATCTGTGCTGGCCTTTTTCTTCCTCTCCTTGGAACTGACCTTTTCTGTTGAAACTCCAGATTCTTTTCAGCTGGTAAGTTTTGCTTCTAATCCTTGTGGTTTCTATCAGTCCAGTGTTATTTTTTTTTTAATTTTTATTTTATTTTAAAATTATAACATTTTTTTGACAGTACATATGCATGGGTAATTTTTTACAACATTATCCCTTGCACTTACTTCTATTCAGATTTTTTCCCTTCCTCCCCCAACCCCCTCCCCCAGATGGCAAGCAGTCTTATATATGTTAAATATATTACAGTATATTCTAGATACAATATATGTGTGTAGAACCAAATTTTTTGTTGCACAGGAAGAATTGGATTCAGAAGGTAAAAATAACAGTTTACACTCATTTCCCAGTGTTCCTTTTCTGGATGTAGCTGATTCTGTCCCATCATTAATCAATTGGAATTGGATTAGCTCTTCTCTATGTTGAAGAAATCCACTTCCATCAGCATACATCCTCGTACAGTATCATTGTTGAAGTGTATAATGATCTTCTGGTTCTGCTCGTTTTACTCAGCAAGTCCAGTGTTATTTTTGAGGCTGATTTAACTAATTGGTAATGAGGGAAAAGGGAGCTTACAAATTTGCGTGTATCTTCTCTGCCATCTTGGCTCCGCCCCATAATTGCACTTATCTTTACTGTGAGGATTAAATGAGATAATAATTGCAAAGTCCTTAGCACAATGCCCTGCACACAGGCATATAAAGAAATATTTGCTATTATATTAATTATTGAGAAGACTATGTTCCTTTCCAAAGCACTGAGGAACTGAATGAAGAAAAGCAGATGCTAAACATAAACTTGTTCAGCTCTAAGACTTTTAAAATGGGAAAGTAAAAGCAATATACTAATGTCAAAAAGAGAAAGAAGAGAATTTACAATTTTTCATAATTGGGGAGGGTGAAAATATGTAAACATGAAGAGGAGTGAGGAGCAGGAATGAACTTCACCTTTATCAGGATCTTAGATAGAGAAACACACACACACACACACACACACACACACACACAAAGAGAGACAGAGAGGGACAGAGACAGAGACAGAGACAAAGAGAGAGAGAGAGAAAAAGAGAAGGGTGGAGCATGGGGAGAAGGAGGAGGAACTGAAGGAAGAAGGGAGAGAAATCCATCAAACTTAGCAGAAAAATAGGCAGGGATGGGGAGCATTAAGATTAAGAGGACAGATAATACAGAGGAGGGAATAATACAAATCAAAACAAACTTCTTGTCCTAGAAAAAAAGGAGAAAAAGGAATTAAGAAGAAAATGGGAGGGAAATTGTGGAATATGGAAGTTCTATTGATATGAATCTGAAACTGCTTTGTCTCAGGTAACATACCAATCATATTTAAGAGGCAGAACTTGAACCCAGGAAGGTCTTCATGATACTGAAGCTGGTGTTCTTTTATGCCAATTCTTATCTCTGTAGAACTATAATTATCTGTTTATAGCATTCTCTACAACTGTACATATTTTACATGGATAGATTTACTCTTTCCCGATTCTTTGCTTTAGCTGTCTTCATGGGGATGGCTTTCTCTTTACTCAGGAACTGATAGGATTGATAATTGCCATGAAAGAATGATGTAATAAAAATTGCCGAAGGCCTTTAAGAGTATTATGTTCTCTCTTACCATGCCTTTTTTCCCCTTAATGCTGCTGTTTCAACTCCATTATACTTAAGGTAACCATTAAGTCTTTTTTTCATTGGGTTTGTTCTTTGGGAAAGGCAATAGATAATAATAATAATAATAATAATAATAATAATAATAATAATAATAGATAATGATAGATGGAGAAAGAGATATGATGCTGATAGATAAGTAGATGGGTAGATAGATATATGGATAGATCATTTAATAAGACCTTATAATGTTTCTGGCACATAGTTTTGGAAATATAAATACAGGCAAAAAAGAAATTGCATACCTTCCAAAATTCCAATGAAGAATGCTGATCCTTAAAAGGGAGCTACAAATAGGAGTGCAAAAGGGAAAAGTCTGAAGAAACAAGAATAGCATCAAAAGAGAAATGAATGGATGGCCTAAGCACTACATAAAATGGTGGTCCTTAGCAAAACTAATCAAAGGAAGGGACCTGAGGAGTAGAGGCATCTCCAGGATGAGAAAATATTAAGAAGGCAAGAAGACAATAATGTTTGGAGAGTGAGGACAGGAGCCAGGAGAAAAGAGAGCATGGTAAAATGTAACGATAAGATTCTATCTCATGTAGTTCAAGTGTACTTAGTGTCTCTATCTCTGTCATGTCAAACACTTTTATTACAGTTGTCCAGAAGGAAGGTCTATTGCTACTGGTAGAAGTTACAGACACTTAGCCTGAGAGGCTTCATGTAAATGGGAACTTTCCAAGATCTTCTTTCTAAACAATAGATTGGAAACCAGATTTTGGCTTTGCATAAACAGATTTTTCTGGAAATTAGAGCTGAGTAGGCTACTTTGAAAGGTAGTAAATGAAAGTCTGTTCTTGAATTGAAAAAATAAAATACTAATACATTAATTTTTCTCACTCTTCCTCCTTCCTTATAAGATTATCATTGACTATTTCTTATTCTTAATAACCTGTTATTGATAGGCTGTGCTTCAGCTTCAAAAAATAATAAGCATACTGGATCCTGGCATAGTAAAATAAAACACTGGACTTTGAATCGCAAAATCTGCCTTTGAATTTCCTGTATTAAGTATGGGGGAAGCCCTCTCACACTCTGGGCAGGAATATACTGGAACCAGCTCATAAAAGTTTTTAAGAACCTCATGTTAAGTTTGTAGTGTAAGCATTTACATCTCAGAAATCAACCAATGCTAGACATCAGAGATTAGCTTACTATTGTGTTTATTTTCTAGATAGAAAACTAATAATGTAGATTAAACTTTGATGTGGGTCATTAATACATTTTTCTGGAACATTTTTTTTAATTATAGCTTTTTATTTGCCAAAACATATGCACAGACAATTATTTAACAAACCCTTGTGTTCCAATTCTTCCCTTCTTTCCCTCACATCCTCCTCTAGATGACAAGTAGTCCAATATATGTTAAGCATGGTAGAAACATATGTTAAATGCAATTTATGCACACATATTTGTTCAATTATTGTGTTGCACAAGAAAAATCAAATCACATCAGTAAAAAAAGAAAAAAAAAAGAATAAAATGCAAGAAAGCAAAAACAAAAAGAGTGAAAATGCTGTGTTGTGAGCCATATTCAGTTCCCACACTCTTCTCTCTGGGTGTAGATGGCTCTCTTCATCACTGGACAATTGGAATTGGTTTGAGTTATCTCATTGTTGAAGACATCATCAGAATTGTTCATCAGAATTGATCATCATATATTCTTGTTGCAGCCATGTAAAACAATCTCCCGTTTCTGCTCATTTCACTTAGCATTAGTTCATGTAAGTGTCTCTAGGCCTCTCTGAATTCATCCTGCTGGTAGTTTCTTACAGAAAAATGATATTACATAAAATTCATATACCATAATTTTTCAGGCATTCTCAAATTGATGAGCATCCACTCAGTTTCTAGTTTCTTACCACTATAAAAAGGGCTTCCATAAATATTTTTGAACATTTCCCTCCTAAGATCTCTTTGGGATGTAAGCCCAGTAGAAATACTGCTGGGACACAGGGTATGCACAGTTTGATAACTTTTTGAGCATAGTTCCAAACTGCTCTCCAGAATGGTTGGATCTGTTCACAGTTCTACCAACAATGCATCAGGGACCCAGTTTTTCCACATCCCCTCCAACATTCATCATTATCTTTTCCTGACATCTTAGCCAATCTGAGAGGTGTATAGTGGATATCTCAGAGTTGTCTTAATTTGCATTTATCTGATCAATATCATTCTTTATATCTAGATCATGAACCCATTTTGATCTTATCTTGGTATATGGTGTTAGGTGTGGATCGTTGCCTAGTTTCTGCCATATTAGTTTCCAATTTTCCCAGCATGTTTTGTCAAATAGTGAATTCTTATTCCAAAAGCTGTGATCTTTGACTTTGTCAAACACTAGATTACTGTAGTCATTGACTATTTTGTCCTGTGAATCTAACCTATTCTACTGATCAACTATTCTATTTCTTACCCATTAACAAATGGTTTTGATGACCACTGCTTTATAATATAATTTTAGATCTGGTAAAGCTAGGCCACCTTCATTTGCCTTTTTTTTTTTTCATTAATTTCCTTGAAATTCTTGACCATTTGTTCTTCCAGATGAATCTTGTTATTCTTTGTAGGTCTTAATATTTTTCCAGTTGTTTAGATCTGACTTTATTTGTGTGGAAAGTGTTTTGTAGTTTTGCTCATATAGTTTCTGACTTTCCCTTGGCAGAAAAATCCCCAAATATTTTACACTATGCATAGTTATTTTAAGTGGAATTTATCTTTGCATCTCTTGCTGTTAGATTTTGTTAGTGATGTATGAAAATGCTGATTACTTATGTGGATTTATTTTGTACCTTGCAACTTTGCTAAAGTTGTAGCTTATTTCTAATAGTTTTTTAGTTGATTCTCTGGGGTTCTCTAAGTATACCACCATATAATCTGCAAAGAGAGATAATTTGGTTTCCTCATTACCTACTGTAATTCTTTTAACTTCTTTTTCATCTTTTACTGTCAGAGCTAGCATTTCTAACACAATATTGAATAGCAATGGTGATAATATGCAAACTTGTTTCACCCCTGATCTTATTGGGAATAGTTCCAGTTTATCCCTATTACATATAATGCTTGCTGATGATTTTAAATTGATGCTACTGACTATTTTAAGGAAAAGTCCATTTATTCCTATATTTTCTAGTATTCTTAATAGTAATTAGTGTTAGGTTTTATCAAATGCCTTTTTTTGCATCTATTGAGATAAGCATATGTTTTTTTGTAAATTTGGTTATTGATATAGTCAATTATGATAATAGTTTTCCCAATATTGAACCAGCCCTGCATTCCTGGTATAAATCCTATTTTGTCATTGTGTATATCCTGGGGATGACTTTCTGTACCTCATTGCTAATATTTTCTTTAAGATATTTGCATCAATATTCATTAGGGAAATTAGTGTATAATTCTCTTTCTTTGTTTTTATCCTACCTGGTTTAGGTATCTGTATCATGTCTGTGCCATAAAAGGAATTTAGTAGGAGTCCTTTCCCAATTTTTTCAAATAGTTTATATAGTTTTGGAGTTATTTGTTTCCCTCATTTTACCTCCAGTTTCCCCTTTTTTCTGCTACAATCCCCTTTCACCTCTAGTTTCTTTTTTATATTATTACAGTAAAATCAAATTATACATGCACTCTCTCTATATATATATATACCCATAAAAGAAATACAGTTCTCAAGAATTCTTTTCTTTTTACCTTTTTATGCTTCTCTTAATTTCTATATTTGGAGGTCACATTTTTTGTTTTGCTCTGGTCTTTTCATCAAAAATAAATGGAATTCACCTATTTCATTGAATGTTCTTCTTTCCTAAAAGAAAATACTCAGTTTAGTAGGGTAGTTTATTGTTGACTGCATTCCAAGTTCCTTTGCCTTTTGAAATATTGGATTCCAGCCCTTCAATCCTTTAAAGTAGAAGCTGCTAAGTCCTGGGTAATCCTTATTGTGGCTCCTCTGTATTTGAATTGTTTTTTTTTTTTCTGGCTGCTTGTAATATTTTCCATGGTCTGATAGTTCTGAAATTTAGCCACAATATTCCTTGGAGTTTTAATTTTGGGGTCTCTTTCAGGAGGTGTTAAAGTGAATTCTTTCAATGGCTATTTTACCTTCTCATTCTATGACATCTGGGCAGTTCTCTTTGATGATTTCCTGAAAAATAGTGTCTAGGCTCTTTTTTTTTGTTTCATGGTTTCAGGAAGTCCAATAATCCTTAGCTTGTTTCTCCTAGATCTATTTTCCAGATTAGTTGTTTTCCCAAGTCTGTATTTTACATTTCTTTCTATTTTTTCTTTTTTTTTTGTTGCTTTGCTTGACTGATTCTTGATGCCTCATTGAGTCATTCATTTCCATTTGTTCAGTTCTTTTTTTTTTAGTGATTTATTTTTTTCATTTACTTTTTTAAACTTCTTTTTGTATTTGTCCAGTTGAATTTTTAAATGAATTATTTTGTTCTATGGAAATTTTTCCATTTCACAAATTCTATTTTTCTAGGAGTTGTTTTCTTTTTTCATTTGGTCAAATCTATTTGTTAATGAGTTATATGCTTTTTCCACTTCAGTAAGTCTATTTTGTAGTGACTTTTCTTCAGTAATTTCTGTGTTGCCTTTTCCAAATCCTCTTGCTCAGACTGCTTGTGCTTGGCCTCCCTCCCTTCATGTCCAATTGAAACAGACCTTTTCTGATGATCTTTGAAATTATCTTCTGCTGATAATTTGTTACATTCCCAATATTTGTGATTTCTGCCAGTCCAGAGCTAATTCAGAGGTTGGATTTGGTAATTAGTGTGAGGATCATCAAAGAAGGTCAGAAAGAAACATGTATCCTCTCTGCCATCTTAGCTCCACCCCTGAAACTTTTTTTTTCTTTTTTTTAAAGGTAGATTGGAAAACATATACCAAAACACACCTGGTTGGTCTTTAAGATTCTCTTCAAGCTGTAAATCCCCATGATCATAAGTACTCAGACAGGCAATGGATGCTTATATGCTGGGGATATTATGGAAGAATACCATATCAAGTAGTTGGACTATGTGACTTCCAAGATGCTTTCTTTATCCCTCTAAAATGGGTTCTGGGACTATTACACACTTTGAGGTTATTAGACC
This sequence comes from Sminthopsis crassicaudata, assembly GCF_048593235.1. Taxonomy (NCBI): domain Eukaryota; kingdom Metazoa; phylum Chordata; class Mammalia; order Dasyuromorphia; family Dasyuridae; genus Sminthopsis; species Sminthopsis crassicaudata. The sequence goes on along the minus strand of NC_133618.1, from coordinate 404,556,553 downwards.
TAACAAGAAAGGAAGGAAGGAAAGAAATAGAGAGAGAGAGGGAAGGAAGGAACAAGCATTTATTAAGCACCTGGCACTGTGCTAAATACTTTTCAAATATCTCACTTGAGCCTCAAAACAACCCTGAGAGGCATATGCTTTTACAATTGAGGAAGTTGAGGCAAGCAGAGATTATGTAACTTATCCAAAATTATAGCTGCTAAGTTTCAGGGGTTAAATTTTAATGTAGGTGTTTCTAATTCTTATTTACTATGCCACTTAGCTGTTATGGATGAAAGCCTAATACTGAAATTCCTTCTATCTACTTGGGTAATAATTATTCAACTCCTTAAAGTATGCAGTTACAGATTAGGTTTATCTAAATGTAATTTTCCTTTTTCCATCATGATACCCTTTCCCAAGTCAAACAAAGATAAATAATTCAAATCAGATATAAGAAATCTTGGTGTTCCTGATAAGAACAGAACACACAGGGGAAAAAAAAAACTCCTTCCATAAGGCTTGTTTTAGGCTGTATATCACAAGCTCCATAAACCAATGAAATAAAATGCATCTTGAAAAAGACTGATAGATTTGGGACACTGTTGGACTGCTTGTTTTTCTTTAAAGAATTTGAAACTAGATTTTATATTGCCAGAATTTTTTATAGTGTAACAGAAAAGATGATGTTTTGCTTTCTATTAATGTTCCAGTCCTGATTACTGATATTGAGCATCAAAATCAATATAACTGGTTAGTCATTTCTTCAATGAAAGGGATTTGTCACCTGGAAAATATTGAAAAATGATGATTAAAACATTTCCCAAGAAAGCTCCTGCCACAATTTCAGTATTTCAAAAAGATCCATGATGACCACAATGTGAATATCAACTCCATTTATGCACAGGCTTCTATGTAGCAATTGATAGAGCACCAGGCCTAGAGTCAGGAAGAACTGAGTTCAAATTTAGTCTCAGGTGTTAATTAGCTATATAACTGTGGGCAAGCCACTTAATCTGTTTTCATCATTTTTCTCATCTATAAAATGGGCTGGAGAAGGAAATGGCAAACTACTTTAATATCTTTGCCAAGAAAATTCTAAATAAGGTCAAGTAGAATTGGATATGACTGAAATGACTGAACAACCCCTTTGGTGGTTTGGTGAAGTCAAGGGACCCCTTCAACTTATGTTTTTGAATCCATAAATCAAATAATCAAGAGTACAAAGGAAACCAACTTGTTAAAATACAATTTTCAAAAAAATTTAAAAACACATTTCAGATTAAGAAACCCTGTGCCAAATAGAACAAGATCCTTTCAAACCCTTATCTTTATTACCATCTGGAGGTAAGCCTCTCCATATTTAAATCTGGTTATTTAGGAATAGGACTGTCTACATAGTCCATTGCCAGCTTGGCAAAACAACCTATCAGAACTTTCAATTTGCTGGTTTGACTTGAGAGTGACCTCCTTGAACAATGAAGTCATCCAAAAAAAAAAAAATAAATAAATAAATAAAAAAGATGGGGAATGGTCTTCCTTTTACTACATAAAAGTTTCTTTTATATAGTAGTTTATCTGCTCCCAACTTGGATAGTTAAACAAATATTCATTTAAGAGAGGCAGCATGGTATAGTAGAAAAGTCTGTGGGTTTGGAGTCAAAGGACCTGAATATAATTTAGAATTCCAGGCCAAATCTGGCCTCAGATATTTAATAAATGCATGACCCTGAGCAAGTCACTTAACCCTATTTGCCTCATTTTTCCAATCTATAAAATAAGTTAGAAAAGGAAAAAGCAACAACATGTATGTCAATAAAAATCTCATATGGGGTCACAAAAAGTCAGTCATGACTGAAAAACCTGAACAGCACAAAGGAACTTCATGTTGAAAACTAAGGAACTATCATGTTGAAAGATGAACAAACTATGTACTCAAATTTCTAAGTCAAATACTGTATGTAAAATCAACTTCAAAGTTTTAAAAAACAGGCTTGAAAAAGTGATGAGGAATAAAAAGATATTTAGGGTAATGCAAGTAATTCAGTTGAAGGATAATATTAAGCAAGTGACTATCTTTTGATAATTGAAGCTGATTGAATCTACAAGAGAATAATTGACAGAGCTGGATTTTCCAGGTATTCCAAGGCACTTTGGATTTCTGGTTAGTCCCTAAATCTCAATGACTAGTAAGAAAATGTCTTGAGGCCAGCAAATTAACCTAATGTATAGTTTTCAGGAGGCTTTTCCTAACCTCCTCTCTTCTTTTCACCTTCCCCCACTACTAGTGCTTTCCATTATAAGTCTACTTTTCCATTTGTTCCATATTTTTTTTAATGCTGAGACAATTGGGGTTAAATGACTTGTCCAGGGTTACACAGCTAGGAAGTGTTAAGTGTCTGAGAACTGATTTCAACTCAAGACCCCCTGACTTCAGGGCTGCTGCTCTATCCACTGCACTACCTAGCTGCCCCTCCATATGTATTTTGAATGTATATTCTCTATCAGAATATAAGTTCATTGAGGATAGGAAAAGCTTTTTTTTTCCCCTTTTCTTTGCATCCTCAGCATTTACTACAGTGCCTGGAACATAATTAGTGCTTTGTAACTATTTAATTAGTTGATAAATCAATGATTTAAATAAGGATATTATTCTTTAATTAAGATTAGCTTTCACCTATATATTCATAGATCTGGGACTGAAATGGTGGGAATAGAACTGTTGAACTTTGAATAAAGAAGTTACTTCAAAGAGTAAATTAAGATATAAGAATATAAAATTGTGGAAATAGGGATAGTATATAAGAAATAAGTGACTGATTATAGTTAGAATTGTTCTTCCATTGAATTATTACACAAAAAAGAAAATAGATCAAAAAAAAGTAAATGAGTAAGAAAACAGAAGCGAACAACAACAAAAAAAGTGAGAATGTTTATGATCCACATTCAGATCCTGCAGTCCTTTCTTTGGGTATAGATGGCTCTCTTCATCACAAAATCATTGAAACTGGCATGAGTCAATTAATTGTTGGAAAGAGTCACGTTGGAAAGAGTTAATCATCATATAATTTTGTTATCATGTATAATGATCTCCTGGTTCTATTCACTTCACTTAGCTTCAGTTCATGTATGTCTCTCCAGGAATCTCTAAAATCATTCTCTTGATCATTTCTTATAGAACAATAATATCTCATAACATTCATATACTATAATTTATTCAACTATTCTCTAAATGATAGAAATCCACTCAGTTTCCTATTTCTTGCTAGTATGAAAAGGGCTGCCATAAACATTTTTGCACATGTGGGTTCCTTTCCCTCCTTTAAAATCTCTTTGGGATAAAGAACCAATATAAACACTGCCAAATCAAAGGATATTTGATAACTTTTGACCATAGTTCCAAATTGCTCTTCAGAATGGCCGGATCTGTTCACAGTTCCACCAACAATGTATTAGTGTCCCAGTTTTCCTAAATCCCCTCCAACATTTGTCATTATTCTTTTCCTGTCACCTTAGCTAATCTAAGTGGTGTATAGTGGTATCTTATAATTGTTTTAGTTTACATTTCTCCAATCAATAGTGATTTAGAGCACCTTTTTATATGATTAAGAATGGTTTTAATTTCTTCATCTGAAAATAACCATTTATCAATTGGAGAATGGCTTGAATTCTTATAAATTTGAGTCAATTCTCTATTTTAGAAGTGAGGGCTTTGTCAGAACCCTCAAACATAAAAATGATTTCCCAATTTATTGCTTCCCTTCTAATCTTGTCTAAATTAGTTTTGTTTGTACAAAAACTTTATAACTTAATATAATCAATTTGGTGTTCACTTATGAGTTCCAGTTCTTCTTTAGACATAAATTCCTTCCTTCTCCACAGATCTGAGAGATAAACTATTCTATGGTCTTCTAATTTGCTTATATCACTCTTTATGTGTAAATCATGAACTCATTTTGACCTTATCTTGATATGTGTTGTATGAAGTTTCAAAAAGAATGTGAGATAATGTGCATCCATTATGAGCCACATAACATAAATTATAAAGGCATCTGAGACCATCTAAGTCCAAACCATCTTTTTACTAATGAGAAAACAGATATGATCACTCATTCTCATTTTTCAATCTATTTATTCTAAGGTATAGGCACTTCATAGTTAAGATGTGGCACACTCTGGTGTGTAAGGAGTTCCAGTTAGGTATGCTGAAAATATGGAAATTGCATATGCACATGCACTAATCTCTCAATTCTCTAGTAATATCTGGATTTCTCATAGAAAAGAATAATTCTGTACTGTGAATAAAACAACAAAAAGGTTAAGAACCATTGTTCTAAGGGGTAACCAGAGCAAAGAATATTACATAAATGAAAGAGCATGAAAATCTCCAAACTACAAAATCTGCACAACGAATGCATCTTTCATCAGCACAAATTACAAAGCATATCTTAGGACCTCAGCCAACGGCATCTCCCTCTTTCTCTTTACTCCTGAGATTATATCTCTGAGCCCAGTGAAAGAAATGGTAAAAGATGGAATCTTCAATTTATTTATTTATAGCTTTATAAGTGAAAATTGTCTGTATTCTCAACATGGACAAACTAAAATTCCCCATATCCGAAAATTAAGATCTACTGTTGTTCAGTCATATCCAATTTTTTGTAATCCTATTTAGGGTTTTTTTTAGCAATGATACTATAGTGGTTCACCATTTCCTTCTCCAGGTCGTTTTATAGATAAGGAAACTGAAGCAAATAGCAGGCTTATATAGTAGTATCTAAGGCCAAAGTTGAACTCAAGAACATGAGTCTTCCTGATTACTCTTATCTACTATGCCACGGCTGTCCCAAATTAAGATTGTCTAGAGCAATAACTCATAATTTGGAAAGGTGCTGAATTGTGCCTTCCTTTAGAGCCAGAGTATTATAGCTGAAAATACACTATTCTTACAACCTGAAAACTGAGGCTCAAATCCCAGTTTTAAAACACATTTGTTTTGTGACATTGAGCAAGTCATGTAATCTCTCCAGGCATCAGTTGTCTTATCTGTAAAAATGATGATAATCATATTTTCACTCCCCACCTCACAAGATAAAAGTTGTGAGAAAAGTACCACGTAGTCATTAAAAGGCTGCATAAATGTTAGTTATTATTAGTATTTGTGAATGTGTAGAAGGGGTTTCCTAATGAAAAATTGTCATGGTAACAGCTGTTTCTTATTTTCTGCTACAAAAACAAATACAAGATTCTGACATAATCTAGAAGAAAACTCAAATCACTGTTCTGCAGAACTTTTGTCTCTAGATTTTATTTGGATTCTTAAAAATGGGGGAAAATTATACTGGTCCTTTTCTATTTTCAATGTGAACTGGAACTCCAAAGGGCAGAGAAGAAACAAAATTACTTGTTGCAAGAGGGTTTTGAGAAGGCCCCCAAATGGTTTCTAAGGCACAGGACTTAAGAGGATCTAAATGGCCAATTCCTAAAACCTGACATGTTGGACTACAATTCTCTTTGTTATTTAGGGCTCAATTCTTATCTGATTACCCTCCTACAACTGAGAACACTCCTTGTACTTTAGGGAACAACATTTGTGCATTGTACTTAATCTTCATCTTCTTCCCTTTCTATGGTAGGAAATATTATAGGTCAACCTAGAAACTGCTCTCTATTGAAATGAGTGGATTGAATGAGATGATTTCTGAGGTCTTTTTTGCTCTCTCAAGTTCAATCATTCCATGAATTCACTAACCATTAAGAGAAATTTATTTTCATCTAGGGTCAAGGTGATAAGATGTTAAGGTACTAGAAGCTTAAATTCAACTCTGAAGTGTAAGTAGAAACAAGTGAAAAATAACCCAAAAACTGTAGGCTACTACTTAGTCAAGGAGAAAAACATTTTTCTTTTTTTTCTGTTTTATAATAGAAACAAATTATAGATTTTTCTTAAAGTTTAATTTATTTTATTTTCAATTAAGGCCCCAGATTAAGGAGAAAATATTACAAGTAAAAAGAAAAAAAAATAGATTAAATACTGTGGAAATCCCATCAGGATTTTATAAGATCTAGCAGCTTCTAAATCATAATTTTGAAGCATATTGAAATGTAACCTTTTTCAAAGATTTATATGACAGATTGGGATAGCTAGAAGGTACTTATTGCCATCAACGTTCAATTGTTTTCAGTTGTGTAACTCTGTGGCCACTTTTAGAGTTATCTTGGTATAGATATTAAAATGGCTTGCTATATCCTTCTCAAGCTTATTTTGTAGATAAGAAAACCAAGGCAAACAGGGTAAGTGACTTAACGAGGGTCACTCAACTCGTGAGTGTTTGAAATTAGAATGAAACTAAGAAAGATGTATTTTCTGACTTCAGGTACTGTGCTCTATGTTGCACCACTTAACTCCCTAGAGCTACTTACTATTTAGTCATGGGAAAAAAGTATCCTTCTTTAAAGTAGCATGTGATTTTATAGCATCCCACACTGTAATAACTGGAAGAAACCTTTAAAACAGGTTTTTTAGAATTGGAAAGAATCCTAAAAGATGTAATGTGATCTGGAATTAAAATTTGAGGCTTTAAGGGATTTTAGAACATAATAATTCTGAGCTGGTAGGTATCTTAGAGCATAGAATGTCATTGCTTAATGGGACATTAAAAATAATAGGAAGGCAATGTAATAGAATGGAAAGACTCTATGTACAAAGTGCTTTTCATATTGTTGCTTTTTTTTAATTTGATACTCACAATTATCTTATGAGGCAAGTGCTATTATCCTCATTTTACACATGAACAAAACAGAATGAGAGAGAACAAATGACTTGCTTAATGTCACACAGCTAAGTATCCAAGACAGAATTTGAACACAGCTCTTCCTGACATTATTCATAGGTCCATTTAGCTGCTGTTGCTTCATATTTTTATTGAATTAAAAAAAGACCCTAAGACACTAAGGAATAGTAGAAAAAGCAGGAGAAATGGGGATCAAAACACTTTTTAGTTCAAGTCTTTTGTTATGTTATTTTCATTTTTCTGGATCTCATATTTCCCAAGATTCAAATAGGCCGAAAAATATTCTACTTAAATAGTATTCAAACTAGTCAGTGTTGCACAGTAGAAAGAAAGCTACATTTGGATTCAGAAGACTTGGATTCAAATCCTGATTCTGCCATATACTCTAACATAACTCTCTGGATCTTATTCATCTATGAAATGAAAAGAGTGGCATGATTTCTAATGTTTGGGGTTATTGGATCCAGCTTAGAAAAACTTCCTAAGAAACTGTGGTTAAATTTATGTGTGAGCATATATCTTTGGAAATAGACAAACTTTACAAGTCAGGGCTTGATTTTTTGATTTGATGATTGTTTAGATTTAAGAAAATCAGGGGGATTTTGTTAATGTTGCAAATTCAAATTAAAAGTGTATTGTACATTATTTTCAGATTGCTGATTGTTAAATCAACATAATCTGAGATGATATAGATGAAGAACTTTGCAAACAATATGCTCTTTATTGTTGTAACTTTTTCAGGTGACTTTCAAGCCTGTTATTTTATTGAATGCTTATATTAGTACGGAGATAAATAATGCTGGCAATAATATAAGTAATGTAGGCAATCGTTATTTTCTTTGTCTTTATCATGAGGAATCTTCTAGGATTAAAGAAGGTGACTTGCTCAAAGTCATACAGCTAATGAATGGCAAAGGAATACACAATCCCAAGTGTCCTGGATCATTTCAGCATCGTTTGCCTTGCAGTGTAAACAGAGAATATCAATGTACAATTGAGATAATAAAATTGTAAGGCAGTTAACTACATAATAATATATATTGTCAATATAAGTATAAAATGCTGGTGTAATAGACATTTTAAGACATGATTTGTATCACTTTGGAGCTTATAATATAAGTTTAGAAAAAAAATATAAAAGTTACTAAAATCCAAAGAAGGCTATACTAAGTACATAAGTGGGAAACAAAGTTTCCTACATAGTTTACTTAGGTTGTTTGTGGGTTGTTTGTTTTTTTTTTTTTTTTTTTTTTTAATCAGACTTGGGATTTCCTCAGTGAAGTTTGATGAGGAACTTCCTTTACCAATACATGTCAACAACTTTTGCTGATTTACAATCTTAAACTATTGTCTGAGGAACTGTGAGGTGAAGTGATTTGCCCAGGATTATGTACTGTATATCAGAGATGACTTGAACTTAGTTGTTCCTGACCTCAAGCTTAATACTATAGATACTTCTTCGAGTCTCTTTCCAGGATTAGCTAAAGTGAAGCTAATGAAATTGTTGGACTTTCAATCTGTTACCTTCTTTTTCTCACCTACTTCTCTTTGTGGTTTCCACATTTAGTCATAATCTCTTCTTGCTCTCCTAGACAGCCAGATTCCTTCTATTTTTGTACTTGTCCATTGTGTCTAAGCAGAGGGAATAAACAGGATGATGCAACAAGGAGATATATGATACCATGGAACAGCAATAATTGAGGACAATTTGTCTGGAGGAAATAGATTCTGGATTAGCTGCTAAAGCATGACAATATACCAAAAAGAAACTGGATCTTTCCACAGTATGAGGAAGAATTTTTTAAGAATTAGATCTGCCCTAAAACAGAATGGTTACCTTGATAGCTAAGGATCTCTCATTCTTGGCCAAGGATTGTACCATTGTACCAAATTGTGCCCTACACTAAGCTTACCTCTGTGGCCATGGACACCTGTTCTCTATCTAGTCTTATGACATTAGGAATATGATAAATAAATACTGACATGTTTATGATTGAAAAAAGAAAGTAACTTACTCCTTTAGGGGCTCACACACACACACACACACACACACACACACATACACACACACTCACATAGATACATCTATCTATATGTGTATATATAACATAGATAAATGTGTGTGTGTGTGTGAGAGAGAGAGAGAGAGAGAGAGAGAGAGAGAGAGAGAGAGAGAGAGAGAGAGAGAGAGAGAGAGAGAGAGAGAGAGGGAGAGGGAGAGGGAGAGAGAGAGAGAGAGAGAGAAAGGGAGAGGGAGAGGGAGAGGGAGAGGGAGAGGGACAGGGGAGAGGGAGAGGGAGAGAGGAGATCAGAGTCACTAAGAAATGGTGATTTAACCCAAAGGAAATAATATCTAAGGGTAAATATCTCTCAAATACCACAACAAGTCTAAGATGAATTTTTGCAAGTTTCATAAGTTTATATATGTAGAATTAGAAATGATTCCAACAAATTTCTTATTTTTCGGAATCAGAAAACGGAGGTCCAAGGGAATAGCAATTTTTGTTCAAGGTCATACAAGTTATAACTAATAAAGGAAGAATTTGAACTTTGATATTCTTACTGGGAATCCACTGTTCTTTGCACTGCATATTTTCATTTGCTGCATCATACTATGAAGAGCATTTTCTTCTCTGACTAAATATAGGTCTGTACCTCCTTATAATACTGCAAGCATAGTATTTATTGAAGAGAATAAAGCCATCCCAGCCTCCAACTCTTCCGAAAATAATTCTGAGTTGTTCAGTTGTGTCCCACTTTTGGTGACCCCATTTCAGGGTTTTTTTTGGCAAAGGTACTAAAGTAATTTGCCCTTCCCTTCTCCAGTTCATTTTACAGTTGAAGAAACTGAGGCAAATAGAGTTAAGGGACCTGATCAGAATCAAAAAGTTACTATCTTCCTGAGGGCCAGATTTGAAATCAGGTCTTTCTGACTTCCTGACTTCAGGCCTAGAGCTCTATACAGAGCAACCACCTAGCTGCTCTCAGGCAATTCTAAGGAGGTGAATGGTATTTCTCAGAGAATCATGAGACCTATGTTCTAAAAGGATTTTAGGAAACATCTAGAATAAGCCATCATCCTATCATATCCCATCTACCCATAGTCTGCCACAATAGTAAAGTATCAAAGAAAGAGAAGTGGGATGCAGGTATACCCCCAGTTCTACTACTCAGGAGCTATGGAATCTTGGATAAAAAGCAGTTCTTCTCTCAGAGTCTCAGTTGTCTTCCCTGTAAAATGAAGGGAGTGATCAGGATCATCCCTTCCAACATTAATTTCCTATAATTCTGCATTCCTCTGGCTTTGTTGCTCTATATTCTTAATTCTCAGGTTCCTTGTAGTTATGAATTTCTATGTTTAATATTCTACAGAGAAGATGTTAAATTCATAGTCTGAATTGCTTCATAAACCCAGGAACTATTATCTGTTCCCTAAATCCCAAAAAGTACAGGGCAGCACATAGGGAGAATTTTTTTTTAACAGATGGTTGACAATTATAGTAGTTTAGTAGTACCATCAAGAAAAGAAACCTAAAAACACTTATCCCATCATCCTTTCCTACTGATGGCTGCTCAGGACAAGGATTAATTGATGTCTAGAGAAAATGACTTGACAGAATAATTACTATTCAAATGACAATGCTCATTCAAATGACAAATGGCATGAAGCTTTTTATATGTAATTTGACTGCAGTGTGTAGGATTTTTTTAGGAATTCCAAATTGTTTCTTTTTATAAATTTTTTATTTCATTTAATCACAAAAAAGAATCATTTAGATTATTGGAGATTTACAGCTCAATCTATCTATGAGTTTCTCTAAACTATTTTTAAAAAAACCATTTAGATTAACAACTTTTGAAAATATCTAAATGGAATAATTTCTAAAGGAATATTTAAGTTTTTTCAAATTAGTTATTTCTATTGTTCATAAGAGGAAAACTTTAGGCCTTTCAACTCCAGCTTGAGCCATGTTCTTCATGAATTTTCAGGAATAAATAGTATTTTTTTACTTCTATCTTAGAAAACAAAATTCACTTGAAGACTTTATCTTCTCCCAGGTTTTTGTACACTTCCAAATTCATGCCTGAGCATATCAATTACTTTGCAAAAAAAGGTTGAGAAGGTTTACAGAGAGTCTTTAAAATATGTGGAAAACTATTACATGGAATGATGACTATCTGCTCCTGACTTTCACTGAGGTCTGAACAAAAGTAAATGAACTCAAATTATAGGAACTGACAGTTTAAGTTAGCTACAATGAAGAAATTTCCAATTAAAACTAATGTAAAGATTTCAAAAATAAAAGAGGAAAAAGAAAGAAATGAGAAGGGAGAGAGGGAAGAAGGTAGTGAAGAGGAGAAGAGGAGAAAAAGAAAAATTTATACAAGTCTATGCATTTCTTATCAGATTAATGTTTGTTATACACATTCATAATTGAAGGAAATATTGAATTTCAATTAGATGGTAATGAAAACAAAGATGTAATTTTCTCATTCAAGTTCATGAGTCTCCAGAGACCTATAAGGTAAAGCTTTACCTTCTACAGAAGAACCATACTATTGTGCTCCAAAGAATGATGATGTGGATCACCAGGTGCTATCAGAAGAGAAGTAATCCAGTACTGATGGAGGAGGAAGAACTAAGCAAAAGGTTATTGAGTAAATTTCTGCCAAAGAGTACTAAACCTACAATTTGTTGATCTAAGATTCAGATAGAAATGTTAACTATATCCACTGAAAATGTATTTGGCCCATGGTAGAATCTATTGAAAACTGTCAAAATTAAAATCTTCTACCAACTCCTGATGACACAAGTGGGGGTAAATAATACTGCTTAAAGAACCTGGGAAAGCATTGCCAGAGATGATGAAGTCCTTGCCAAAAAAAAAAAATCCAAGGTCTTAAAAGGACAAGTTTTGTTTTCATCACTGCTACTGAAAAAAGTAGATGTTTCAGAAAAAAAAGACATATTTGAGAAATTATTAGTTGGTCAAGAAAATGGAATTTTACTGTAATATTTGGATTTCAAATGGTTTTAAGTAGAGGAATAATGGATTCTTAAACTATGCAGACTCTATCCAGAATTACTAATAGAAGACAATATAGTTCAATGGAGAGAGCAATGGGTTTGGGGACATGGTACCTGATTTCAAATTTTAGCTCTGTAATATACTCTTTGTGACACTTAAGTCACTTAACTTCTCTGTATCTTAGTTTATTTGCAAAATGAGAGATTTGGACTTGATGGACTCTAAGGTCTTTTTCTATATAATTAAGATCTAATTAAAATATATTTTCCTGGATTCTTACAAATCTGATCAATAGGTTTTAACCTAAAAATGATAGTGGAGGAAGAATGGTACCAATATCTGTCTGCTAATTCATATGCTAAAGAAGAATATTATTAGAGAAGAAAAATAATTTACAGGAGAAAGTGCCCAAGAAGAAAGTAAGTTTTAAAAAATGCCTACTAGGGTCCCAGACATGTATATAAATGTAAAAAAGTATTGTTAATAAAATGAATATGAAAATAAATGTACCTGAAAGAATGAGCTTTATTTAAAAGTACTATAGTAGATAAAAATCAGCACTGTGACAGCATTTTATTTCAGAAAGATATACTCGTGTAGCAATCCATGAATTAGATGGGGGAATATAATGAATAACATTTGGATGGTAATCCAGAGAGAGGAAGAAACAGAAGGGATATTTGCCATGAGATTATCTTACAGACCTTTTGGACAGAAGATATATATACATATATATAGATATAGATAGATAGATAGATAGATAGATAGATAGATAGATAGATAGATAGATATGTATATCTATATATATGTGTGTGTATATAGATATAGATATATAGATATAGATATAAAACCATAAAGTAGTTGTGTTGAAGTAATTCAATTCAAATTCAGTAAGAATTTAGGTGGGGAGAAGGAAAAATATAGTACAAAACCATAAAGTAGTTGTGATGAAGCAAATAAATTAATTCAACTAATGTCTTTTCTCTCTGTCTCTCTGTCTCTGTCTCTTTGTCTCTGTCTCTCTTTCTCTGGAATAGGCCATCTGAAAAGTAGTGGGTCTTCTTTCCCTGGAAGATTTTAGGCAGAGGCTGTTTGGAAAGTTGAGAAGAGAATTTCTGTTCATGTACGGACTGGACTACAGGTCTTCTCTAACTCTGAGGTTGAAGATATGACATTTGAATTAGACTTTTCACAACTGGCCGAAACTCAATCAAGGAGGAAAGAGGATATCCCATAAATAGAGATCAGAACATGTACAGGGAACAGATAGTAAATAGTTCAGCTAGGCTGAAGGGAGACAAGGAAATAACCTGTGATATAACTGGAAAAGCCCAAATGGCATAAGGTTGCAGAGAACCTTGAATACCAGAGTTGAAGTCTGAATTGTGCTCAACAAGCAATGTGAAGCCACTAAAGATTTTTGAGCAGAGAAGGGGTATACACAGTTCTGTGTCAAGGAAGTCTTGTTTATCAACATATAAAGGATAATAGGGCTGCATGGAGGAGGGGAGATGGAAAGCAAAAAGACTTGTTGGATAGCAATTACAATAGCATAGCTATTGCAATACATAACAAAAGTGATAGAAATGGTAACAAAAAGTAGAGAAAAACACAAGATATACAAATTGATTCAAGGGACCTTGCAAAATCTAAGATCCCCATTTTGCCATTCTAGGAACCAGGAAATCAATTATATGATTTGATAACTCAAAGGAGCCCATGCAAAAAGAAAAATCGTAAAATCCATTTTAGTTGAAATAGAAATGATGAGGTCAGGATAAAACATGGTCAGAGGCAATTGAAGCAATGGAGACTATAGCAAATGTAATTCATATTCCTTGTAGAATGGAAGATCCTTGAGAAGTATACTTGTTTAATCTTTGTATCACTATTGCCTTGAATATAGCAGGTGATTAATAAATGCTCATTCAAGTTGTATTAAACTTTTTAATTCTTTAAGGGTTATTTTTCTGATCCAAAGAACCATAAAATGTCAGTGCTAGAAGGGACTTTCAAGACTGACCCATTTAATTACCTTCTTTACCATTCTTGATGATGATGATGATGATGATGATTGATGATAACCTGCATTTATGTAATGATTTAAGTTTTACAAAGTACTTTATATATTTTATCTCACTTTATCTTCACAATAATCTCATGAAGCATATGAGAAAAAAAAATGAAATCAAAAAAGATTACATGACTTATCCAGGCATACAATAGTAGCTACTTAGGTTTGTTCATTTAAGAGTTAGATGGAAGAAACGTAGGTCTGATTATCAATCTTGTGCTGTTTTTTTTTTTTTTATACCAATGCCATACTTCCCAGATGATATCAGTCAGTCATGTTTGCATCACATAAATTTAACCCAGTTAATCTTAATAATTAGATATTATTGAGTAAATGGATTTAGCTGTACTAAACAACATGGATTAAAGCAAATGACCCTCAATTTGAAATCCAGAAGACTGGGTTAGAATTCAGCTATGATCTAGATTGTTCATGTGGCCTGTGGCAAGTAACTTCCCTTGTTAAAATCCTGCATAAAATAAAGCAGCATAGGGAATGAGATAATCTCTAAACTCCTTCCTGTTTTGAATCCTCAATCCTGTGAATTCAGTGATTAATTCCCCAGGTAAGTGATTTCCTGACAGCCAAAGGGAAATTACAGGGATGGGAGGAAGGTGAACCGTAGTCAAAAAAAATCACCACAACAGTTTGGATGTTGATGGCCAGGTTCTCAGAAGAAGGTGAGTGAAACCAGGGCTATGAAAGACTAAGTAGGTCAGAAGAGAAAACAAAAGCTTTCGGCATCACTGACATGAGGAGAGTAACTCCTGCCAGAACAGATGGCCTTGTTCTTCCAGCAGACAGTGTAGCAGAGAATAACCAGCTAGGCAAGGTGTTCAGTGCAGTCAGTTATGTAAAAACTAATTGTGAGGATAGCGGTCTGATCAGTCAGTGTGTATTGAGTGCCCAGCATGGGCAGAGGACCATGGGAAACATCATGGATATAGGACAAAGGACTTGAGGGCAATGAAGTCTAGGGGTTAAACAAAGTTAGCACAAAGATTATGGTGGGTTTTACAAAAAATACAGAAATTTCACCACGGGGGCACTGCCAGTAGAATTTGGCAAATCTGACTTTTGTTACTGGTCTCAATGCCATTTTAACAGGTGGTGGTGCTGTCCCCAAAGTCTTATAGGGCATTTCCACTGGGCTCCAAGCCATCAATGCTGTGTCCTACTGTAATCACTTTGCAGTAACTCCCTGGGGACTTCTTTCTGTTACTGCTGTGCTCATCTGCTATGAGCAAAATAGTATCCCTAAGGAATCATAAAGATCCCCACCTACATGACAGAAAATTTATAAAAAGTACACATGAAAATAAGTAAGATACAATGCAAGGAATGTTGAACTAAGACTCAGAAGAATAGAACCAGTATTCTCTGATATTAAAAAGAATACGTCAATAAACTCCCCTATGGTTATACTCACCATTTGCGTCCCATTTCAAACCAAAACATCCTTGTTTAGCCACCACTACCCTATGTGTATTATATCCCATCAGAATGTAAGCTCCTTGAGTAGGAACTATCTCACTTTGGTATTTGTATCCCCAGTGCTTAGCATATAGTAGGGACTTAAGGTATGCATTTTCATCCTTTCAGTTTCCTAGTCCTTAGAATAAGAATGAGAATATCTCTGCACATTTGATCATTTCAATTCAATAAGTACTTATTAAACACCTCTATATATCAGGCACCATGGTAAGCCTGGAGGATATAAAGAAAAATGAAACAGCTATAGCTCTTGATAGCTTATGGAGTATCGATGACAAGGAACAAATGAGATAATATATACCAAGTGCATTGTAAACCTTCAAGCATTATAAATGTTAAGTATAATTATTACCATGAGGAATCACATTCTATCAATTCAACAATTGATATAACTTTCTCTAAGAAAAAAAAGATTAATTTAACTTCTGAAATTCATGTTCTAAAGGTCGTTAGTGGTTGAAATGAAAGAAATCTATTTTCCCTAGTTCATATACCTACTGTTTCCTCTATATCATTTTTATCCTCCTTTCTTGCTCTTTAACTTTAATATTTCTGATGAATTATGTGTATATATCCTAAAATTATAGAATGTGATTACATTTGGCCCCTGCTGATGGCCAGATTACTTTTTTCCCCAAATAGCCCAAGTGTAATCAACTGCCTCCTATCTAGCTCATAGACCTAACATACATTATAAGTCCTAAAATGCATGAAGGCAGGTTGGCCAGAGCCATAACTAAGAATTTTTGCAACTAGGGCAAATGAGAGGGTTGCTCATCCCAGTCCATCATCTGGCACTTTTCCCTTTTAGCTCATTTTTCTTGCTAGTGCTGCATCCCATTGTTTCTGGATGCTGAAAGCCTGCAAATTCTATTAGTGTCCTTAGAATTCAGAATCTAAAGTGCAATTTTAATCAGTCAGCCCTTGGTTATGATTCTATAAATTATAACCTTTAGAAAGTCATAGAATCTCAGAATTTTATAGATAAAAGAAACTCAGGGGACATCCAATCTTATCTATACCATCCATACTTTAAAGGGAATCTCCACTATAACTTATTGACAAATGGTCTTGTATCCTCTACTTGAAGACAAGCAATGAAAGGAAACCTACTACTTCTCATAGCAGCAGACTCCTTCTTTAGATTTCTCTCATTGTTAGGTATCTTTTCCTGCTATCAAATCCAAGCTTCTTCTTAAAGCATATATATTCTGGAAATGTTTTACATAATTACACCTATATAGGTTAACCTATATCAGATTGCTTGTCACAAGAAGGGGGGAATGTAGGGTAGGAGAGATAGAATTGGGAGCTCAAAACTTTAAAAAAAAAGGTTTAAAATTGTTTCTACATGAAATTGAGAAGAAAAAAATATTAAAAAATAAAACATATCCATTGCTCTGTGTTCTGCTTTATGAAACTTAAACAAATCATATGTAATATCTCTTTTATATGAAAGTCCTTCAAACACTTGAATACAGCTATTATGTTACCTCTTCTCTAGGATGTTTATCCTCAGTCCCTTCAAATAATCCTTATATGTCATAAATTAAGATCCTTCATTATCCTGCTCACCATCCTCTCTCCCTTTTATTACTTTGGAATTCAGCCTAAACACAATATTTCAGATACAAAATGACCAGGGCAGAGGAAATAGAAACTATCATCTCCTTGTTTTTAGATGATATGCCTCTTTTAATTTGGACAAAAATTCCATCAGTTTTGTTTTGTTTTGTTTTGTTTTTTTGGTGGCCACATCTCACTGCCAATTCATATTTGATTAGACTATAGAATTCCACTATAAAAGCTTAAATCTTTTTATATAAAAAATTACTATCTACTCATATGTCCATGTAAAACACTGCATTTATTGACATTGAATTTCATTTTATTTGAGTTGGTTTAGTATACTAGCTTAGTCAATATCTTTTGGATCCTAACTCTGTCATCCTGTGTGTTAGATATGTCTTCCAGCTTTGTGTCCTTTGAATGTTTAATAAGAATTGTTTGCTTTGTATTGTCCAAGTCAATGTTTAAAATGGGAAATGGAACAGGAATAAATGCAGATTTAGAGACTTACTATCAATTGTTATTCAAGCATTAGCAAATATTCCTTGAGTTTGATCATTTAACCAGGTCTGAATTTACCTAATTGCTTTACTCTAGCCTACATATTGTCCAAAAGTATGAGATGCTTTAGTAAATTGTTTGCCCAATTATATTTACAGCTTTCCCCTGTCCTATCAGTTAGACACCTTGTCAAGAATGTTTTCTCTTCATGATTGTTCTTGATATAGGAGTGCTGCCTCTTTATAACCATTATTTCTTTTTCTATTGGACCACTGATAACCTCTTTAATGATCCATGATCCCAGTATCTCCTAAACAAACTACCTACACTATATCTATCATCTTCATCTTTTTCAAATAGTCTTAGGTTCTACTCTTGGAAAGAGTAGACTACTCTGAAAGAGCTTTCACTTTATATTACCATGATCTTGATCATTCTGTCCCTTCCAAGGTCTATTGTACATATCCTACTTTGCTGCTCTTTATATGTTCTTTTTCTGCATTTGAACAGAAGCTAATTGAGGAAAAATTATTGTGTTTGTTTGTATATTTGTATATTTGTTTCCTATGCTTAATTTATAACCTGACACATAATAAACATTTAAAAATATAGTTACTATTCTTTAATTTTAATTCTTTAATTTTCAAGGAATTTAAGTCAAACAAGAAGTTCTAATTTCATGTCTATCTTTTTGTAAATGAAGCTAATGTTTATTCTTCTTCCTTTCTCTGGTGCTTCTCTTTTTCTCCATAGAAAAATTTTAAATCTTTCTAACAATGATACAGCGATCATATATGTCACTTCTTTCAATATCAGATATGAAGTTCAGCTGTGTTTTGTTTTATTTCATTTGGTATTTATCTGCCCTTGCTCCCTTTTCTCTGAATATGTATGCATGTATGTATGTATGTCAGTTAGTGAGTTATTTGTGCTTCTTGAGAATTCACAATTTCCCTCCTCATCAGAATTGTTTTCCTTTGTGTCCTTGGAATTTTATGAAGTTTATTTTCCCAGTAGAGTTTTAGTCTATGGGACTCTCACCTAGCCTTCCTCTGAATCTCTTAAAATCTGCTTTCTTACAACCTAGAGTACACATTAGATAATACATGACTTTCTTTTCTTCTCCCTCAAGGAAGTGGATTATGTTCACTTTACTACACAGTGCTAAAGAGGTACTAAATTATAAAAAACGTATCCATATCATTATCCCTTTAATTGAATTAAAGGGAGCAACTTCATTTTAAGAAGTTTTGAGTCCTTTCATGGAAGAAAATGGACATTCAATGAAACTGATAAATTCCATTTATTTTTGATGAAAAGAGTAGAGGTAAACAAAAAATTTGACCTCCAAATATAGAATTCGAGAGAAGCATAAAAACGTAAAAAGAAAAAAAAAAAAAAAAACAAAACCCAACACTCTTGAGAACTGTATTTCTATTTTGGGTATACATTGAGAGTACATGTATAATCTGATTTTACTGTTATAATACAAAAAAAGAAACTGGAAAAGGAAAGGGTTAACAGAAAGAGTAACAGAGAAAAGAGGGGGTTAACAGAAAGAGTAACAGAGAAAAGGAGGGGAAATGGAGGTAAAATGAGGGAAATTACATCTTAGGAAGAGGCAAAGAAATCATTATAATTGTGGGAAAGAAGGAAGGCTAATGAATATTATGTGAACCTTATTCTTATCAGATTTGGCACAAAGAAAGAATATTAGATATATTTGGTTTTAATGAGGGAAAGGAAAGGGGGAACCCCATTTCTCAGTGCATAGATAATCCCATGAGATGCAGTGTCCCCTGTAAAATGAATTTACAGGCCCAAAAACCTAGATTTGTAAATAAAAGGTTTATTGTAGGATTTTGGAAGTAAAGCTCAGTTAGACACCAGGGCCAAAGGTGGCCGCTGGCAGGAAGGATACCATGTGTTGGCTGGGAGGGCTTCTGCAATGAGGGCGTTCCGGTTCACCTCTTTTATACCTATCATCTTTTGGGTACCCCTAAATTCTCGGCGGGCTTTTCAGTTAGCTCAGATCAGGTGAGGGCTGGGGGAAGCTGAGCTGAGGGTGGGGGCTGGACACAGATATTCAAAGGGTGCCTTTGACCAGGATTTATGAATCAAGGTCAGCCATGGGTTGAGCAATTAGAAAGGAATCTTAAAGGGACTTCAACCCCCATCAGTTTCACCAAGAAATATCTTTCATCTTATAGAAAAGTGGGAGGGGCAAAAAGGAAAAGGGAAGGGATAAACTAAATAGAAGGGAAAAGAGAAATAGTAAGGGAAAGATATAAGAATGAGGTAATGTCTCTAAAGGGAGAGGACTGCTTGAGGCAAGTAGTGCTCAAAGTAAAATACCAGGAAGGAGGGAGAGGGGAAAAGAAAAAAGAAAAGTATGATTTGGGGTTAAAAAGTTGGCAGGAAATAGAGAATTAGTAGTTTTAACTATAAATGTGAATAGGGTGACCTCGGCTGTAAAAAACGTAAGCTGATAACAGATTGGATTTAAAAGCCAGAATCCTACATATGTTGTTTACAAGAAACACATATAAAGCAGAGCGTTACATACAGAATAAAGCTAAAAGGCTGAAGCAGAATCTATTATGCTTCAGATGAAGTTAAAAAAAAAAAAAAAAAAAAAAAAGCAGGGCTAGCCATCCTGATCTCAGATCAAGCAAAATCAAAATTTGATCTAATTAAGAGATAAGGAAGGAAACTATATCTTGCTAAAGGGTACCATAGATAATGAAGCAATATCAATATTAAACATATATGCACCAAGTGGTGTAGCATCTAAATTCCTAAAGGAAAAGTTAAAAGAGTTGCAAGAAGAAATAGACAGCAAAACTATAACAGTGGGAAATCTCAACCTTGCTCTCTCAAAACTAGATAAATCAAACCACAAAATAAATAAGAAAGAAGTTAAAGAGGTAAATAGAATACCAGAAAAACCAGATATGATAGATCTTTGGAGAAAATTGAATGGAGTGCACTTTCTTCTCAGCAGTTCATGGAACCTATACAAAAACTGACCATATATTAGGACATAAAGACATCAAAATCAAATGCAGAAAAGCAGAAATAGTAAATGCATTTTTTTCCAGATCACAATGAAATAAAAATTACTTTCAATAAAGGGCCAAGGGAAAATAGACCAAAAAGAAATAAGAAACTAAATAATCTCATCCTAAAAAATGAATGGGTAAAACAGCAAATCATAGGCACAATCAATAATTTCATCCTAAAGTATGACAACAATGAGACAACATACCAAAATTTGTGAGATGCAGCCAAAGCAGGAATAAGGGGAAATTTCATATCTCTAGATGTTTACTTGCATAAAATAGAGAAAGAGAATATCAATACATTGGGCTTGCAACTAAAAAAGTTAGAAAAAGAACAAATTATAAACCCCCAATCAAATATTAAACTTGAAATTCTAGAGATAAAAGGAGAGATCAATAAAATTGAAACTAAAAAAAAAAAACTATTGAATTAATAAATAAAGCTGAGTTGCTTTTATGAAAAAACCAACAAACTAGATAAACCTTTAGTTAATTTGATTAGAAAAAGGAAAAAGGAAAAGCAAATTGTTAGTCACAAAAATGAAAAGGGAGAACTAATCCACCAATGAAGAGGAAACTCAACTTTATGACAATAAATTCAACAATCTAAGTGAAATGGAGGAATACCTATAAAAATATAGATTACTTAAATGGTCCTATTTTAGAAAAAGAATTAGAACAAGCTACTAATCAATTCCCTAAAAAAAATCCGTAAGACTAGACTAGATAGATTTCTACCAAAATTTTTGGTGAATTCTATCAACATTTAAAGAACAATTAACTCCAATACTATATAAACTATTTGAAAAAATAGGGAATGAAAAACTCCTACCAAATTCCTTTTATGACACAGACATGGTATGATACCTAAACCAGGTAGGACAAAAACAGAGAAAGAAAATTTTAGAACAATCTTCCTAAAGAATATTGATGCAAGAATCTTAAACAAAATATTAGCAGAGATTACACATAGTCATCCCCAGGATAATATACCATGACCAAGTAGTATTTATACCAGGAAGGCAGGGCTGGTTCAATATTAAGATTGCCCACTATCACCATTACTATTCAATATTGTATTAGAAATGCTAGCCTTGCCAATAAAAGAATAAAAAGATATTAAAGATTTAGTGTAGGTAATGAGGAAACAAAATTATCACTCTTTGCAGATGATAAGATATTATTCTTAGAGAACCCCAGAGAATCAACTAAAAAGCTATTAGAAATAATTCACAACTTTAGCAAAGTTGCAGGATAAAAAATAAATCCACATAAATCATCAGCATTTTTATACATATTAACAAAATCCAGCAACAAGAGATACAAAGAGAAATTCAATTTAAAATAACTGTTGATAATGTAAAATATTTGGGAATTTATCTGCCAAGGGACGGTCAGAAACTGTATAAGCAAAATTACAAAATACTTTCCACATCAATAAAGTCAGATCTAAGCAACTGGAAAAATATCAAGTGCTCGTGGATAGGTCTAGCAAATATAATAAAGATAACAATATTCCCTAAACTAATCTATTTATTTAGTGTTATGCTAATCAAACTCCCAAGAAACTATTTTACTGGACTAGAAAAAATAACAAAAAAATTCATCTGGAAGAAAAAAAGGTCAAGAATTTCAAAGGAATTAATGAAGAGAAAAGCAAATAAAGGTGGCCTAGCTATACCTGATCTAAAACTATATTATAAAACAGCAGTCATAAAAACCATTTGGTACTTGCTAAGAAATAGAGAAGTTGATCATGGAATAGGTTAGGATCACAGAACAAAATAGCCAATGACTAAAACAATCTTGTATTCTACAAACCCAAAGGCCTTACCTTTTGGGATAAGAATTTATTATTTAAAAAAAAAAAAGAAAAAGAAATAAAATAAATTTTAAAAATAAATAAATAAAGAATAATTCACTATTTGACAAAAACTGCTGGGAAAATTGGAAACGTATAAAGTAGGTATAGATCTATACCTAACATCATATCCCAAGATAAAAGTCAAAATGGGTTCATGATCTAGACATAAAGAATAATACTATTAAAAAACTAAAAGAACATAGGACAGTTTATCTTTCAGATTTGTGGAGAAGGAAAGAATTTTTAAACAAAGAAGAACTAGAGATAATTATTGATCATAACATAGATAATTTTGATTATATTGAATTAAAAAGTTTTTATATGGGAAAACAAGGACACTGATACATTGATGGTGGAATTGTGAATACATCCAGCCATTCTGGAGAGAAATTTGGAGCTATGCTCAAAAAGTTATCCAACTGTGCATACCCTTTGACCCAGCAGTGTTACTACTGGGCTTATATCCCAAAGAGATCTTAAAGAAGGCAAAGGGACTTTTATGTGCAATAATGTTTGTGGCAGCCCTCTTTGTAGTGGCCAGAAACTGGAAACTAGGTGGATGCCCATCAATTGGAGAATGGCTGAATAAGTTTTGGTATATGAATGTTATGACATACTATTGCTCTATAAGAAACGACCAGCAAGATGATTTCAGAAAGGCCTGGTGAGACTTACATGATCTGATGCTGAATGAAATGAGCTGGACCAGGAGATTGTTGCATACTTCAACAACCAATATGATGATCAATTCTGATGGATGTGGCCCTCTTCAACAATGAGATGAACCAAATCAGTTCCAATTGAGAAGTGATGAACTGAATCAGCTACACCCAGTGAAAGAACCACTACATAGAATTCCCAATCCCTCTATTTTTGTCCACCAGCATTTTTTATTTCCTTCACAGGCTAATTGTACATTATTTCAAAGTCCGATTCTTTTTGTACAGCAAAACAACTGTTTGGACATGTATACATATATTGCATTTAATTTATACTTTAACATATTTAACATGTATTGGCCAACCTGCCATCTTGGGGGGGAGAAGGAGGGGAAACATTAGAACAAAAGGTTTGGCAATTGTCAATGTTGTAAAATTACCCATGCATATATATGGTAAATAAAAACTATTAATAAAACAATAGTTTTTATGCAAAAAAAAAAAACTAATGCAGACAAGATTAGAAGGGAAGCAATAAACTGGGAAAACATTTTTGCATCCAAAGTATCTGATAAAGACATCATTTCTAAAAATATATAGAGAATTGACTCAAATTTATAATAGTTCTAGCCATTCTCCTATTAATAAATGGTCAAAGAATATGCACAGACAATTTTTAGATAAAGAAATTGAAACTATTTGTAACCACATGAAAAGGTGCTCCAAATCACTATTATCCAGAGAAATGCAAATTAAGACAACTCTGAAATACCACTACACACCTGTCAGATTGGCTAAGATGACAGGAAAAGATAATGATGAATGTTGGAGGGGATGTGGGAAAACTGGGATACTGATACATTGTTGGTGGAGCTGTGATTAGATCCAACCATTTTGGAGAGCAATTTGGAACTATGCTCAAAAAGTTATCAAATTGTGCATATCCTTTGATCCAGCAGTGTTTCTACTGGGATTATATTCCAAAAAAGATCTTAAAGGAGAGAAAGGGACCCACATGTGCAAAAATGTTTGTGGCAGCCTTCTTTGTATTTGCAAGAAACTGGAAACTAAATGGATGCCCATCAGTTGGAGAATGGCTGAATAAAGTATGATATATGAATGCTATGGAATACTATTGTTCTGTAAGAAATGAACAGCAAGATGATTTCAGAGAGGCTTGGAGAGACTTACATGAACTAATTTAATTCTAAGTAAAATGAGCAGAACCAGGAGATCATTATGCACAGCAACAAGGCTATATGATGATCAATTCTGATACGGCTCTCTTCAACATTGAGATGATTCAAACCAGTTCCATTTGTGTAGTGATGAAGAGAGTCATTTATATCTATATCTAGAAAGAGAACCATGGGAATAGAGTGTGGAACAAAACATAGCATTATCACTCTGTCTATTGTTATTTGCTTGCATTTTATTTTCTTTAAGTTTTTCTTTTTCTTTCTTCTTGATCCAATTTTTCTTGTGCAACAAGATAACTGTGTAAATATGTATGTATATACATATATATATATTGGATCTAATATGGTTTTCAACATATTTAACATGTATTGGACTACCTTGCCAGCTAGAGGAGGGGGGGGAGGGGAGGGTGAGGAAAATTTGGAACAAAAGGTTATGCAAGGATCAATGTTGGAAAAATTGCCCATGCAGATGTTTTGTAAATAAAAAGCTTTAATAAAAAAAATAAGTTTTGAGTTAGAGAGTTAAACCCTTGAATAGTGCAGACTTGGAGGTTATTTGTGAATAAGACCCCTAAAGGAATAGGGGCAGGGAATTTATCTTCCCTATCTACCTACTGGTTACTGTGATTCCCATCTACCAGTTCAAGAGTTTGTCAATTTAAAATTTTGGGCATAATAAGGAAAGCAAATATGTACATTCTAGACAGATGCTGTTTTTTTTAAAAAAATGTTATTCAGGGAAGGAAGCAGTTTTAAGGAAAGGAAAGAAAAGCAGATCCTGGGAACACAGATGAACAATCCCCAGAAGTGATGCTCCATTCAAGGATAGCTGTGTGAAAACTCTTCAAAGAAAGAAAGAATTTCCTTTCTTACAAAAGCAGGAATTGGAGTTACCTTTGACATGTGTTTATCTTATGTATGTGCCTCATACTTTTGTTCTTTCTTTGAACTCACTCTTCCCACAGATACTATATGTTGTTGTAGAAGAATATGCCTTGGGTTTATGGGGGAAATGTTTTGGAACCATTATTTTTTTCTTATATTTGCCATCATATTAGATAGCTATGCTAAGAGGGAATTTTGTCTTCTAGATAATTATTAAGGGTAAGCATACCAGTAGGGGCCCATGAAATATAATAAAAGGAGATCCCACATAGAACCCAAGATAATAACTATCTACCTTTTGGGGACCTATTTATAAGTTTAAGTAAAATTTGGAGAAGTAACCCTAAAGTGGAATCAATAATTTGTATCATTTGGAGTAATTCCTCTTCTCTAGGTCTCAATTTCTGCTTTTGAAAACTAAAGTATTGGGCTAAATTATTTCTAAGGAGCCTTCCTATTTTAAAAATATTTTGTCTGTGGGTCTCCTTTTTCTATTCTTATAAAAATGATTTTTTTAGTAAATATTAAATATAATTGTTATTGAATGAATGAATTTCATTCATTGTTCATAAAAATCTGTCAAATATTTTTAAAGTTATAAAAATAAAACCTATTATTTTATAGCTCTTTACTGTGTTAAAACATCTTTAAAATTACATCATTTAATTCTCACCATAACTCTGTTAAATTGGAAAATAAATGTTTTTATCCCACCTATTTTACAGATGAGGAAACTGAATTCTTAAGAGGTTAAGTGATTTGTTCAGGGTCACAAAACCAAGAAGTACTTTAGACAAGATTTAAATGCCAGTCCAGATTCCAAATCCAACACTACATATGCTACAACTTGTTGCAACCTTCGCCTCAGCCTTCTCCATGTAACAGACAGAATTGAAATTGACCTCACTGAATGGAGACCACAACCTTAACTACTTAGTCTATTACTCTTTCCTACTGTTCCTGGGAATTGGCAGTAGTATTTCCCCCCCCCCCCACTTTGCTTGTTCCCAGATTTAATAAAGAGATGAGGTAATTCACTAGGAAACTGCAAAACAAATGACAGACATTGCAAATGTGAGAATCCCAAGTCCCACTTCTGTTGTGATTGGCCCACTGAGCTAGGCAGCTTTTCAGCACACTGGGCACAGCTGCTCTTGGAAAAGTACTCCCTGGAAGCCCTACTGCTAATATTAGTGCTCACAGTATTCAAACCTTCCTTGGGGCTTTGAGACTGCTGTCTCTTTTCACCCATTCTCCTAAATCAAGTTCAGTTTAATAACGATGTGGCTGTGTGGTCTGAGAGATCTTTTGAACAATTCAGTCATTGACTCAAGATATTCCTCCTGGGGTTTTTGACAAGTACATATCTAGTGTTGGAACTGAAACCCTGAGCCTTTCAATGATTGCTTCTGCCAAATATGTGAGTGTGTGTGTGTGTGTGTGTGTGTGTGTGTGAGAGAGAGAGAGAGAGAGAGAGAGAGAGAGAGAGAGAGAGAGAGAGAGAGAGAGAGATTGAGAAATACAGAGACTTCTAATCAGATTTTTTTCAGCTCACTAAAGTACTATCTTCACCTTCTCATTAAAAGGCTCTCTTACTACTATGTGTCCATTTCAGGCTATTAAACGCTTAGGATTGTAATTGTAATTTAAGTTTAGTTACCAAGAATTTCTCATCAGCTTCCAGTCCATGCAAATAAAATCTAGCTAGAGAAACAGTGGTACATAATTAGGCTGTAAATTCCCTCAAAGCCCTAAGCGATACCTTCCCCATTTCTCTATTCTCAGGCCTTTCACATGACAACACAAATTCCTAGTAAGCAGAACAATTGTGTCTGATTATTTAACAGTAACAATGCTGACCAAAAAAGCCCTGGGGATTCAACCTTCTATATCATCCATAGATGTTACTGGAGAGTAAACAACTCATTCAGGGACTACAATATTCCTTTGACAAATATTTATTTATATCAATCTTGGATAGTTGCATTTTCTTTAGCTCTATTTTTTTTTCTCTATTAATACCCACTTTCTGTCATCAGACTAGACTGGTAATAGCAATACAATAGTTTTCATTTTTACAATGCTTTATTGTTTGTAAACGGCTAGTGGTCAGCCATATTAAGATCTCCATTTTACAAATGAGAAAACTGAAGTTCAGAGAGATTAGTAATTTTCCCTTAGTCATATACCTGGTAATCTGCAAATTCTCATTTTGAATTTAGATCTTCTGATTAAATCTGGAAAACCTAAATGCAAGCCCATGGCCATTCAAAGCTCTTTGCAATGTGATTCATGACTATTTTAGAAACTTGTTACACACTTCCCACACTTTTTGATCCAGCTTAAATTAAGTGTTTGCTGATCTCCATACATGATTTTCCATTTCCCTCCTCTGTACCTTTGCCCAGCCCATTCTCCCTCCCTAGAAAGCTTTCTCACCTTGTTTTCACTTCTTAGAACCCTTAGATTATCTGAAGACAGTCCAAATGCTGCTTCCTTGACAAAGTCTTTCCTGATCTTACCAGATCTGAGCAACCACCTATTAAATATATTTATTTGTGAACAACATATGTTCTTCCTTGAGTGAAAAGACTATCTCCCTTTTGCATTTGTGTCTTCTGTGCCTAGAATAATTATCTGGAATATACTAAACACTTAAATACTAATATCTAATGGAGGAAATGGTATACAAATAACTTCGCATAATAAAAATATAGACAGGATAAACTGAAAATAATAATTAAATAATCTATAATTAAAAGGAATTGGGAAAGACTATACACACATATCCATATATATCTATAAATATCTATGTGTGTTTATTTAACATATGCATATACATATTTTGTTTATATTGTGTGTTATATGCATATATAGTATGTATATAGTTATATACATATACATATAATTTGTTTTTACTTAGGCAAAATATACCTTCTTACCTTCCTACCTTCCCTCTCCAATAGCAATTGAAAACACAAACAAAATTGAGTCCATTACAAACATATATGGTCACTCAGTCAATCAGTTAACAAACAATTAAGTGTCTACTGTGTGCCAGGAACTCTGCTAAATGTTAGGGATGAAAAAAGAGGCAAATGACAGTCAGTACTCTCAATGAACTCACAAGGTAATGGGGAAAATAATGAGCTAATAAATATGTACAAATCTGCATAAAAGATAAAAATAGGAAATAAGTAAGATAGGGAAGCCACTAGAATTGAGTGTTTAGAAAAGACTTCTTGTAGTAGATGGGATTTTAAGTTTAATTTTAATAATTAAACTCACCAATTTAATTATTATTTTATTATTAATTAACATATAATTAATTACAATGTCATAATATAATTTATTGATAATTTATTATCATTTAGATTTATTTCATTTTAATTTTAAAGGAAGTCAATCAAAACAACTTCCTACATTGGTCCTGTTTAAATAATATTTGTCTGATCTCTACTCTCTTTCTTTCATTGGTCTCTCAGGATATGTGTAGCATGTTTCTCATCAATCCTCTGGAATTGTGGTTGGCCATTCAGCACAATCAAATTCTATCTCATTTATTTACCATAACTTGTATATTGTTTCCCCAATTTATGGGTATTCCTTCAGATGCTCCTTCTTTGCCTCCTGGAAAAGAATTATAAATATGTTTATATCTCTATAGAGTTCATTTGCTGATAATTGATCCCTCCTTTAATGTGTTGTTGTTGTTCAAATGTTTGACCCTTCATAGCCCTTTGGACCATACTGACCATGAAATTTTCTTAGCAAAAATTAAGTGATTTAACCCTGGTTACATAGCTAAAAAGTGCCTGAGGCTAGATTTGTCTCAAGTTTTTCTGACTCTAAACCCAATGCTCTATCTATGGAGCCATTTAATTTTCTCCTTCCTCAAATCAGATGTCCAAGAGATATCTTAAATTTAATATGTCCAAAATGGAATCCATTACCTTCCTCTGAACCCTTCCCCTCTTTCCTTTCCTATTACTATAGAAGACAACACCATTCTTTCAGTCCCTCAAACTCACAATCCAGAAATCATCCAGGATTCCTCATTTTCTCTCACCCCCCATATCCAAGCTGTTGGCAAACCTTCAGTGGCACCTTTGCTTCATCTTTCAAATACCACCCCTTTTCTCACACTACCACAACCCTGATAGAGACCCTCATCACTTCTTGCCTGGATTATTACAATATCCTGTTAGTAGATCCACATGTCTCAATTCATCTTCCCCACTCCAATTCATCTTCCATTGACTCACTGATTTTTTTCCAAAGCACAAATCCAGACACATTGCCTACTGGTTTCCTATTACCACCAGGAGCAAATACAAAGTGCTCCATTTGGCATGCTATTCATAAACCAGCTCCTTTCTATTTTTCTAGTCTTGCTACACTTTACTCCCACCATGTACTCCTTCCTCCAGTAACACTGGCCTCCTGACTGTTCCAAAAAAAAAAAAAAAGGTATTTCATCTTTCAAAACAGGGCATTTTTTCCTTTTCTCCCATGCTTAGAAATCTCTCTCTCTCTCTCTCTCTCTCTCTCTCTCTCTCTCTCTCTCTCTCTCTCTCTCTCTCTCTCTCTCTCTCTCCTCTCTCTCTCTCTCTCTCTCTCTCTCTCTCTCTCTCTCTCTCTCTCTCTCTCTCTCTCTCTCTTTCTCTCTCTCTCTCTCCCAGTTTAACTACTGACCCCTGTAGCTTCATTTAAGTTCAAAATAAAATCCTATCTTCAAATGGAAATTGAGTGGATGCTCATCAGTTGGGGAATGGCTGAGTAAGTTTTGGGATATGAATATAATAGATTATTATTATGCTATAAGAAATAATGGACAGTCTGATTTCAGAAAAGCCTGAAAAGACTTACATGAATTGATGCTGAATGAAGTAAGCAGAACCAAGAGAACAATGTATACAGTAACAAGATTGTGTGTGAGCTCCTTGAGAGAAGGAACTGTACTTTTTTATCACCAGAGCTTAGCATCTATGTCTGACACATAGCAGGTACTTAATAAATATTGACCCATTGATTGAATATCCTTTCACTACAACAGTGCCTCTTACTTTTCATGTTAACAGATATTTCTTGAATAGATAATATAGAAATAGGTTTAGTATGATTTCACTTGTATAATGAGTATCATATTATTTGCCTTCTCAGTGGGTGAAGAAGGTGAAATGAAATTTTTAAAAAAATGAATAATAAAAAAAAAAAATTATGAAGTTAGACAATTTGTTAAATTGAACTACATTGCCACCAATTAGTAAATCTAGAACTAGATCTAGAACTAGAAGATGCTACAGATGCCATCTAACCTATACATTTTATTTCAGAAATAAAGAAACTAAAGCACATGCAAGTAAAATGACTAGTTCAAGAGACAAAAATTGTTTTTGCACATAGATCAGGAATGTCACAGGATTACAGATCTAGAGCCAGAAGGTACCTCAGAGGCTTTCCAAGCAACACTCTCATTTTATAGAATAGGTAGAAGACCCAAAGAGGTTAAGGGACTGCTAAAGATCACACAGCTATTAATGAATGACATGGTTTTAAAAGCTGCTTACTTCTATCAGAGATATTTACTTTTTAGGAGAAAATAATGTGATGCTAAAGAAAAAAATTCTAAGGCTGGAGTTTCAGGCTTTATTCTCAGGCTTTGCCTTTGCTCAGGTTTGAGGCTAGGCCTGATAGTTGAAGCAGTGTGGATGTGCTTGTTGAGGGATAAGTCCTGGAGTCTGGTAAAGCTCCCCAATCTCCATTTCTCAGAACTTTCAGGGCAGAAAAGAGCACCTAATTCATCAAACAGAAAGTATAGCACATTCTCGTCACATAGCAACAATAGAGAATTTCTCAGAGAGCTTGCTTAGGGTGTGGAAAACAACCTTATTTATAGTCCAGATTAAAATAACAGGAGTGGTGGAGAGAAAAAGGAAGCTCCCTAAAACAGGATGAAAGAGCTATTAGAGCATTGTAGAAATTCATATTGAAGTCTGGGGAAGAGAAGATCCCCATGTAGTACTGCTTTTAAATTTTCTGAGAAGCAAAAGAAAGAGGAGAGAAAGTTAAAGAAAACACAGAAGCTAAGATGGCTTACTTACCCAACACCAGAAAATTCTATGTCAAAATTTTACCTCCAGGTCCAGGTCTACACAGTTACTTGGCTCATCTTGGCAAAATTGAATTAGTATCCTGGAAATGAATCTGGGACCAAAATGACTAAAATCCCTCTTTAACTTTGCATTTGATGAGCCTAATAAAGATTGTGTTCTTCTTAAAAAATAAAATTAAGGAGAATGGTAGTGAAAATAGAATTGAATAAGAGTCAAAAACTTCTATGTAGAAGCTGACCATGACAGTTATTAATTGTGTGAACTTGTATATCTTAGCTTCTCTGAGCCTCAGTTTTTTTCAACTACATAAGTAGAGAATTGGACTAAATTATCACTAAGTTCCCTTCTAGATTTCATGTTCAATGAATTTAATCCAACAGGTATCTATCTATCTATCTATCTATCTATCTATCTACCTATCTATCTATCTATCTATCTATTTGCTGAGGCAATTGGGGTTAAATGACTTGCCCAGGGTCACACAGCCAGGAAGTGTTAAGTGTTTGAGGCCAGATTTGAACTTCAGTCCTCCTAATTTCAGGGCTGGTGCTCTAGTCAACAGGTATTTCTTGCTCATCTATTCTGTGCCAGGAGGTCATATGGGGCCTCAAAAAGGAATGGCCCCTGCCTTCTAGGAACTCACATCTAAGTTAGGTAGATAAATTGTGTGCAAAAATAACAGCAAAAAAAAAAGCCATGTGCTTAGGGTCATAGAACAATAAGAAGTACTTAGAAGCATAGTGGGTTGGAAAGACCACGTTCAAGGGAAGTAGTAACTTTTTCAAATTTTGAAAAATGAAAAAATGGCTAGAGTACTAAATTTGAGGTGAAGGTGACATATTCCCACATTTCTCTGTTGATGTTTGTTATCTGTGTGATGATGAGCCAATTGTTTAATCTCTCTGAATCTCAGTTCCCTAATTAGTGAGTGGAGTGTTTTAAGAATCAAAGAATATAATGCAAGTGAGGCACTTTAGGTCTAGAGCTAGAAGGGAATTTTGTTATCATCTAGTTCAACACCGTAATTTTATATCTAAGGAAACTAAAGCCCAGAAAAGTTAACTGATTGCCCATAATCACACAAGTTACAAGAAGTAGACAGACTGGGATTTAACATAGTTCACATGATCATTACACTGCCTTATCTATAATTGTTTTATTTGTTGTTATTTGTTTGTTTCTCAGCCATTTGACAGAAGTTTTGTTTGAATGATTTAGATAACTGTCATGTGAAAAATCAAATCAGCTGAAATTTACCACATATTTACTATACAAAGGATTTAAATGTAAATCAAGAGAAAGCTTGATTTGAGGGGCATTGGGAAGATCCTATTGCCTACTTCCAAAATGATTCTTTCCTGTCCAGTTACCAGTGTATGAAATTCTATTCCTAGATATTCATTCTTTTGCATTTATCTTCCTAATATTCTTAATAGGAAAAATAATATATTCCTAATGTTTTTTAAAAATACAATACACTTAAACATCAGTGATTAATCAGGTCTGCTTTCCATCTGATGGGAGGTATGAGAGACAACAGAGAACCCTGAACTATAGAGATAGATGTTTAAAGTAAACCCAGGAGGGAAGATTAACAGGATGCAAAAAAAAAAAAAAAAATGAGGTTTAGGGATGCTGAATTCACAGTGCTAGATACAATGTTTTTAAACTAGCTGGTGTTATGTTTGTTGAATGAATAAATGACCGAATTTTTGCTTTGGGTTATCCCTCTTGATAAGCTTCTTCTTAGGCTATGATTTGGCTTTTTTTTCCAGATAACTTTATGTGATTTTTTTTTCTTTGAAGTCTCTAATATCAAGCATTAACTTTATGTCTTTTCACTTCTACATTTTTCTCTTACTCACTGCCCATTAGATAGGCATTCATTGTGTCTGTGAACATTTTTTGCCAAGGAAGTAATGAATTTAGATTTAGAGCTTGAAAGGACATAGACCATATAGTAAAAAACCCTCATTTTTGATGAGAGAAAGAGAGGTGTTAAATGATTTTCTCAAGATCTTAGAGGGAAGAATTTGAACCAGTCTTTTAACTCTGCTACTTTTTAAACTGTGTGACCACATTTTTCTCTTGGCTTCAATCTCCTCACCAGTAAAATGAGGCACTTGTACTAGATGAGATCTAAATTCTTTTCTGGATCTAAATACAGATTTTCCCCCTCCTCCATTTCCCATAATGCTGGCTTCAATTGTCTGAATATATTAGTTCCTACTATCCTTAGAAGAAAATGCTTGCAATTGGGGATCAAAAGGATCTCAGAATTCATAGAAAATTCCCAGGTAAGAATGTATTCTGGCCAGAGTGTTTGGTTTTTGTCTGAACTTTTTTAAAAAATCAAAATAAATAAAAACAATCAACAACAAAACCCATGATGTATATTTTCCTCCCCCAAATGGAGCAATTAGGACACTAAAATGTAGAGGAAACTTTTTTGTTTCCCTCTTGAGATTCATCTGAAATAGAGAATATATTCATATGTCAATTAAGCCCAGAATTAATATCATATAGCAATGGCTTCTCCCACTTTTTTTTTCTTTTCTAATCTTCAAATATTTGTACCAGTGTTGGAAAGATAACATGTAATAGATAATCTCATGACCCTTTAAGTTTCACCCCAGCTCTGTGTGGAAAATTCTCTGTCTCATAGGCTTGTCAATCAATGGTGGTGTCTTAAAGATATTCCAGGCCAACCTCACATCAAAGAAATGTGCTTGTGAGAAAAATGAGGCTCTGGTTATTGAGAGTTCTTGATCCTTTAATTGGTTGTTAAATAATCTCAATTGCTTAGTTGAAAAATTAGGTCACATAGAGGGAGGATGGCCTTCTGTGGAAGGAGGCCTTGGAGAATGTTTTTGTCCAGAAAACAGAATTGCTAAAAACACACAGTAGTCAAAAAAGACTTTAAAAGTTGATGCTTTTCCCTTTGTTATGAACAAACATCACTCATTCTACAGTGTTTAAACCAAATAGTCAAATTGTCAAGATCACTTACATTATAGTGAAAACAAAGCAAAACAACACTTTCTCCTTCATGACCCAATGTTTGATAAATTCAAAACTGTAACAGTGACTAGGAAAGTTACTTGACCTCCCTTTGCCTCCATTTTCTCGTTTATTAAAAAGAGGAAAATAATAGCATCTACATTCAGGATTGTTATGAGAATTAAATGAGATAATATTCATAAAATGCTAAGCAAAATGTTTGGTGTATAGTAGGTGCTATGTAAATGTTAGCTATTATGGTAACAATAGTGTTGATGATTAAATCTATTGGAGGATTACTCCTTTTTGACAAGAATTTCTAGTAAAAACTTAAAGCTATTTAGAAGATGTTAGTTTCAAATTTATACCTTACATCATATACCACAATGAGCATAAAATTACACTTGACTTGAACATGAATAGATATATTTTTATTTAAAAAATAGAAGGAAAAAATATAAAGTAACTTTCACAATTATAGCAAGGAGTATTAGGAGGAGGGATAGTGAAACTGGGAGAGATTCTTAGGCAAATAATAGAGATTATCACAAAAGATAATAAAATGTACCTCTGATATCATCAGTTCCATCAGTGATCCAATAGATCAAAACTTACCCATACCTTCCATCCTATGCCACTGTCCTTCCATGGTCTCATTATAAGAGGTCCATTCAGTATTAAAGGCCTTCCTCCTTTTCTCTTGATAGTGTAAAGATATTGGTGGACCATTCTGGTTGTCTATCTCTTTTGTCTTTGACTCATGACAAGCCCATCTTCTCTTCTATAATACATTGCCTTGATATAATTTTTTAATCGTATTCTTCAAAATTCCTCAATTATATGGTATAGGCTCTATATTCCCATGATGTACCTCTACATTGATTTCTGTTTGTAACTATTCATTTTTAAATCTTTAAGGAATTTATTTCCTCTTTCACTGATATATAACAACACTGAAAAATGAATGTGGCTAATAAGAGGATGGGCATTAATTTCCATGGGAACCTGGGGATTATTAAAAGAATTGTGAAAATACCTTTAATACAATCTACTCTCTCCTGTTCAACTCTGGGCTCAATTCATTGTTTATCAGTAAGCCTGTCCCAGGGAATCATTCTTAACTAAATATGGTGATGTATACTCTAGAGTATATTCATCCAAATATATACCTAACCAGGCAATGAACATTCTCCAGCTTGGTCTTTCCTGTGCTAAGAATTAGGACAAATGAAGGAAATTGCAGATATCTTCCTGATGGGTTTTCATTGTTCCAGGACTTGTTACAACTGCCACAATAAAGTAGCATCTGGTGGACCTCACTCACAGAAATAATCTCTTTGACTTGGAATCTCAATTAACTCTCTCCCATCATAGACACAAATGCCTTTGGTGAATATGGATCTCTTTTGTTCTATTTGGCCTGACATTTATAATCAAATGGCCACTTTACAGATTTGGGAGGGTTTTGTGTTTGGGGAAGAATGATTGTTATCTTTTACTACATAATGAGATTTTTTTTGATGAATTGATACCAGGAACTTTAAAAATATCAGTCAATTATTAAACTTTAATAAATGCCATTATGGGGCAGGTATTTTGCTAATAACTAGGGATGCAAAAAAAAAAAAAAAAAAAAAAAAAAAAAAAAAAAGGACAACTCTGCCCTTAAGAAATTTACAATGTAATGGGGGAGATGATATGCAAACAAGTATATACAAGGCAAACTAAATATGGAAGAAATAGGAGATTATTAACAGGAGGAATTGGAATTAAGAAGGACTGGGAGGAAGGAAGTAAAGATAACTGAGTAAAGGCTGGGATTCATCTGAGCTCTCCAAAATTCTCCTCCAAACAACTTTAAAAATAATGCCTCAAATTGAATTTTTGATCAATATAACAAAAAATGGTCAGAGTAAATCTAACTTAAAAGTCTCAGTGGGGCAGTGGTCATACAGGGCCCTTAGCACAGTCTGGGCTTGCTAGGGGACCAGCAACAGACCTTGGAGAAAGTTCATGAGCAACAACATCAGCTGTTCAATCCACAAATTAAGGGGGTAAAACAACTGATGAGAAAGAGTTTACAAAGGATACTTGTCCATAGGCAGTTTTAGGTCACAGTCTCAGAGCTAAGAATCAACATAAAGAAATTAAAACCATTTCTAGTTTTATGAAAAAAAAATGTTCTAAATCACTATTAATTAAATAAATTCAAATTAAGACCACTCAGCAATACCATTATACTCCTATCAGATTGATTAACATGACAGGAAAATGTTAGATTTTTACAAAGTGCAAATGAGATATTAGGTTCTTACTAAGTGCTAAGTCAGTACTTAACAATTCTCTAGTTCCGGCCTTTAAGGGAGTTTTACCCCTGTGAACTCCTGGGGAGGAGCTTACATGTTTAGGAGGAGCAAATTCATTGGTTGAAGTATTTCTTCCCAGAAGTCCTTGCGTTATCCCATGCCCATTCTCTGGGAGGATAAAAGAGGGCGGCACTTTGAGAGATTAAGAAAGAGTCTCTACATGAGGTCAGAGTTGGCAACAGTTGAGACAGCAGATCTCCTCCCAGAGAGTGATCAGCAGTTTCTGGAGACAACAGCACATTACATATTGGCATCCACAACGTGGGGCAAGGACTTTTGCTTATCCTGACAAGGACTTATTCTGAGCCCTTCAGAGGAGCTAGACCGGACCATTGCAATTTGGTGCCTGAACAGGGACTGACATGATCCTGATTCCAGTGGAAAAACTTCCAATTCAGATTCCAGTGGAAAAGACTTTCTGACACAGAAATAACCATGAGTAACAAGGAAACTTTGTTAAAAGATTAAGTGAGTGTTCTAATAGCCAAATAAGGAACTTATCTTGTTAAGGGCTAAACCAGCAATCTCTTATAGCTGAAATGGGGCAGATGTTAGCTAAAGACAATCCCTCGACCTCAGCCGACTCAGCCCAGCCCCAGCGGCAGCCTCAGCTCCAGTTCCAATCAGGAGTGGTTCTATAGAGAGTATAATTAAGATAATTGAGGAGCAGAGTTTACTTGTAACCTGGGTACAGATTGCTAAAACTCTTGGCTGCATTAAGATGCACATCCCCTTGGTTCTTAGAGGAATAAAAAATAGATGTAGATAACTGGAAGCTAGTGGGATTTGAAATGAAAGAATTTCACACAAAAAATGGGCCTTGTTCAATTTCTGAAGAGGTATTTTATATCTACAACATAGTTCAATTAGCCTTAAACTATCGAGTAAGTTGTAGGAGAAGGAAAAGTTTTAAAAATGAACAGAGGAGGAAGTGTGAGGAAAAAAGGAAAGCTCAAGATCTTGCCCAAGAGCAAGAGGATTTAAATGGGAATTAGGGTGTGATCACTCTGATTCTCTTAAAGAAGCTTTGGTTAAAGTTAAGAGAGAAGGACAGGATATAAGAGATTTTATACATGCATACCCTGTGATTGAAGAGATTGATTCTGTAGGTCAAAAAAAAAAAGAAGATAGGCACCTTTAGATTTGAATAAAATTAAAGATTTGAAAAAAGGTTGTACCCTTTATGAGGCTACATCAGCTTATGTTAAAATGTTACTAGATGGTTTGTCTTATGAAGTCCTAACCCCGAATGATTGAAAATCCATAGCAAGGACATGTCTAGAACCTGGACAAAACTTGTGGCTTGCGGAGTTTCATGAATTATGTAAAATCCAAGTCAGATGCAATTTGGAAATAGGAGTTAACACACAATTCACTTTTGAGCAATTAGCTGGTGAAGGTCACTATGGAGAGAATTCAGAACAGGTTAGATATCCTATGATAGTGTATGAGCAAATTGCTAAGCCTGCAATAAAAGCTTGGGGTGTCCTCCCAGGACAGAAAGATCAGGGGGGGGGGGACTTTCACTAAAATAGAGCAAGGTCCCAATGAACCTTTTGTGGATGTTGTGGGATGTTTGCAAACTGCTGTCAAAAGAAAAAAGAACTATTGGAGAAAATGCAGCTACAGAAATAACCACAGAATAATACAGAAATGACCAGACATCTGGCTAAGGAAAATGCCAATGAGATTTGCAAAAGAATTATATGGAGATTAGACAAAGATGCTCTTTTAGAGGAGATCATAAGAGGATGTTCCACAGTGGGAACAAATGCTTTTTTCACCTGGACTATTATGAACATGGAAAGACTGGGTCCCTCCTGGCAATGGACTTCTAGAGAAACTTGGCGATGTTTTCAATGTGGAAAAATTGGACATCTAAGAGCTCAGTGTAGATATGCAGATAGAGTGAGAAGACAGGATGAGAGAAGACCTAAAACTCCATGTCCAAAATGTCACAAGGGTCTCCACTGGGCCTCCGAATGTAGATTGACCCAGGGAAATGAGAGGCGGGGCCCAGCTTCAGCAGACAGGTTTTATAACCCACCAGAAGAGCAGTGTCCAATGCGAGCAGCTCCACTGTCCTTAGATAATCGCCAGGTCATATGGAAAGACCCAGAAACTAGTGAATGGAAGGTACCAGATAGGTTAACTGCCTGGGGAAGAGGATTTGCTTGTATTTCTTCAGATGGAGAAAGAATCAGATGGGTGCCAACAAGTCATATTAGCCTTGTCCATCGGAGAGAGACAGAAAAATAGAAAGACCTCAAAACAAAGGAGAAAATCTAAGAAACATCTGACACTGAAAGAGCATGACTAATAAGAAGACTGTTAAAGAACTTTAAAACCAGCAGGAATCATTTGATTTCCTAACACAAGATGAGACTAATGGACAATGGACTTATGGACATTTATAAATTCTCAATTTATGATTATTTAATCATGATATTTGTTACATACTTCTAGTATGTACTATGTTACTATGTGTTTATATAATCTATGTAATTATGTGTAATGCCTCCCATATTGATGGATTTATGTTTCAAGGTCATGACCACCCTATGTTCTAAATCAAAAGAAACGGGGAGATGTTAGGTTCTTACTAAGTGCAAATGAGATAATGAGATATTAGGTTCTTACTAAGTTCTAAGTTGGTACTTAACAATTCTCTAGTTCCGGCCTTTAGGGGAGTTTTATCCCTGAGTTTTATCTCCTAAGGAGGAGCTTACATGTTTAGGAGGAGCAAGTTCATTGGTTGAAGTATTACTTCCCAGAAGTCCTTGCATTATCCCATGCCCATTCTCTGGGAGGATAAAAGAGGGCAGCACTTTGAGAGATTAAGAAAGAGTCTCTACACGAGGTCAGAGTTGGCAGCAGTTGAGACAGCAGATCTCCTCTCAGAGAGCGATTGGCAGTTTCTGGAGACAACAGCACATTACAAGAAAAGATAATGATAAATGTTGGAGGGGATGTGGGAAAACTGAGACACTAAATTCCATTGTTAATGAAGTTGTGTTCTCCATTCTGGAGAACAATTTGGAGCTATGCCCAAAGGACTATCAAGCTGTGAATACCCTTTGATCCAGTAGTGTCTCTATTAAAGCTGTATCCCAAAGAGATCATTAAAAACACTAAAGGACCTACATGTGCAAAAATGTTTATAGCACCCCTTTTTTGTAGTGGCAAGGAACTGGAAACTGAGTGGATGTCCATCAGTTGGAGAATGGCTGAATAAGTTATGGCATATGAATGTTATAGAATTTTATTATTTTATTAAAATACAGTCAGCAAGATGATTTCAGCAAGATCTGGAGAGAGTTACATGATCTGATTCTAAGTGAAGTGAGTAGAACCAAGAGAACATTGTATACAACAACAAGATTATGTGATGATCAACTGTGATGGATTTCGCTCTTTTCATCAATGAGGTGAATCAGGCCAATTCCAAGAGACTTGTGATGGAAAGAGCCATCTACATTCAGAAAGAGGACTTTGAAGACTGAATGTGGATCAC
The DNA here is from genome assembly GCF_048593235.1 of Sminthopsis crassicaudata. Classification (NCBI taxonomy): domain Eukaryota; kingdom Metazoa; phylum Chordata; class Mammalia; order Dasyuromorphia; family Dasyuridae; genus Sminthopsis; species Sminthopsis crassicaudata. Next base: position 404,516,444 of record NC_133618.1, on the reverse strand, counting down.
AACTCAGTGTTTTCACCTTTTTGGTTGTTGTTTGCTTTTTTTCTCATTTTTTTTCCTTTTTGATCTGATTATTTTGTTCAACATTTTGAAATATCTATAGAAGATCACATGTTTAACCTATTTTGGATTATTTTCCGAATAGGGAAGGGGGAGAACTGAGAGAAAAATTTTAAACACAAGGTTTTGCAAGAGTAAATGTTGAATACCATCCTCTCATATATTTTGAAAACAAAACCTATTATTAATAAAAAAGGTCAATGACTTTAAAAATAAACATAAAAATTGACTAAAGAAAACAGTTTTAGAATTGGCCAGATGGAAATTGAGGTACAAAATCTAACTGAAAAAAAATGCCTTGAAAATTAGATTTGGCTGGGACATTGATACATTGTTGGTGGAGTTGTGAAAGAATCCAGCCATTCTGGAGAGCAATTTGGAACTATGCCCAAAAAGTTATCAAACTGTGCATACCCTTTGACCCAGCAGTACTACTACTGGGCTTATATCCCAAAGAAATACTAAAGAGCGGAAAGGGACCTGTATGTGCCAAAATGTTTGTGGCAGCTCTTTTTGTTGTAGCTAGAAACTGGAAGATGAATGGATGTCCATCAGTTGGAGAATAGTTGGGTAAATTGTGGTATATGAAGGTTATGGAATATTATTGCTCTGTAAGAAATGACCAGCAGGAGGAATACAGAAAGGCTTGGAGAGACTTAAATCAACTGATGCTGAGTGAAATGAGCAGAACCAGAAGATCACTATACACTTCAACAACAATACTGTATGAGGATGTATTCTGAAGGAAGTGGAAATCTTCAACATAAAGAAGATCCAACTCACTTCCAGTTGATCAATGATGGACAGAAATAACTACACCCAGAGAAGGAATACTGGGAAGTGAATGTAAATTGTTACCACTAATGTCTGTCTGCCCAGGTTACATGTACCTTCGGAATCTAATGCTTATTGTGCAACAAGAAAATGGTATTTACACACATGTATTGTATCTAGGTTATATTGTAACACATGTAAAATGTATGGGATTACCTGTCTTCCGGGGGAGGGAGTAGAGGGGGGGGGATAATTTGGAAAAATGAATACAAGAGATAATATTATAAAAATATATATATAATAAAAAAAAGAAAATTAGATTTGGGCAAGTGGAAGCTAATAACTCTAAAAGGCATCAAGAATCACTCAAAATAAAAAGAATGAAAAATTGAAATATAGAATATCTTATTTGAATAACTAACCAGGAAAATAGATCCAGGACACATAATTTTAAAATTATTGGACTGCCTGAAGACCATGATCAAAAATGATTCTAAACAGCATATTTATAGAAATTATCAAAGAAAACTGTCCTGATACCTTAAAACCGGAGGGGAAAATGTCATTGAAAGAATTCATCAATCATTTTCTGAAAGAGATCCCAAAGTGAAAACTCCCAGGAATATTATATCCAAATTCAAGTGCTCCCAGCTCAAGGAGAAAATACTGCATACAGCCAAAAAAAATTGAAAAATGAAGGAATCAAAAATCAGGATTGCACAAGACTTAGTAGCTTCTACACTAGAAGAGAGCTTGAAAAATTATATTCTAGAAAGCAACAATTTTTTATTATACCCAACAATCAACTACCCAGCAATATTAAACATAATCCTTCAGGGGAAAAGATGGATATTCAGTGAAAGAGGAAACTTTCATTGATGAAAAGAGTAGACCTGAACAAAAAAAATTTAATTTAAAAAAAAAGATTCAAGAGAAACATTAAAAGATAAACAGGAAAGAAAAAAATGAATGTGTTATTCAATAAAATTTAACTGTTGGCATCCTTACATGGAAGATGATATCTGTAATTCTTGAAAACTGTATCTCTATTAGGAGAGCAGGAAGGACTATACAAGGACAGAGGGTGTAGATATGTGATGATATAAAAAATATGGGGTGATAAAAATAATTGTAGCAGAAGAGGAAAGGAAGAGGCAGAATAAGATATATTACATCATATGAAGTTGTGCAAAAGACCTATTACAATAAAGGAAAAGAAGTGAAAGGGTGAACATCATTTGAACCTACCTTTTATTGAATTTGACTCAAAGGGGAAATAACATATACACTCAATTTAATATGAAAATTTATCTTGCCCTAGAGAGAAGTAGGAAGGGATAGGAGTGATGAATGGAAAAGAGGAAAATGATAAAAATAAGGATAGAAGTAGGAGAGGAAAGGGAAAGAAAAGAGTGGGCTGATGGAGGGAAAAACAGATTTAGGGAGACAATGGTTAGAAGTAAAACATTGGTAAGGAGAGATAGGGTAAAAAGAGAAATGCATAAATAGGGGGAAAATAGGATAGAAGGCAATATACAGTTAGTAATCATAACTGTGAATATTAATGAGATGAATTCTCCCATAAAATGGAGTTGGATAGCTGAATTAATTAAAAAACAGAATCATATAAATATATTGTTTACATTTGAAGCAGTTACATACAGAATAAAAGCAGAATCTATTATGTTTTAGCTGAAGTAAAAATGGTAGGGATAGCAATGTTGATCTCAGATCAAGCAATAGCAAAAATAGATATGTCAAAGATACAGGAAAGAAACTACATTTTACTAAAAGGCATCACAGACAATGAAGTAATATCAATAATAAATATGTATACACTAAGTGACATAGCATCCAAATTCTTAGGGAAATTAAATTAATTACAGGAAAAAGTAGATAGCGAAACTATATTAGTGGGGGATATCAACATAACCACAAAATAATTGCTCATTGGTTGGCTAAAGCAATATAACAAAAATCATGATTCTGCTAAATTAATATACTTATTCAGTACCATATAAGTCAGACTACCAAAAATAACAAAATTCATCTGGAATAATAATAAAAAAAATCTACAATGTCAATGTAATTAGTGAAAAAATTGGAGAGAGTGTGTCTACTAGTAACAGTTCTAAATTATATTTAAAAGTGGTAATTATCAAAACAATCTGCTATTGGCTAAGAAATAGAATAGTGGCCCACTGGAATAGATTAGGTAACATAATATACTGTGGTAAATAACTATATAATCTAGTGTTTGATAAGCACAAACATCCAAATGTTTGGGAAAAGAACTCACTTTTTTAAGTTTATGAAAATACATGTCAAATTTATGAGAATACAAGTTGTTCCCCAGTTAATAAATTGTCACAGTAAATGACCAGGAAGTTTTAATTCAAAATAATCAAACCTATCTATAACCACATAAAAAAAATGTTCTAAAGCGCTATTGAGTGGAGACTTGTGGATTAAAACAGTTCTGAGGTACCACTTCACATCTATCAGACTGGTTAACATGACAGGAAAAAAAAGGCAAATGTTGGAGAGGATGTGGGAAAAAAAATGAGTCACTAATGCATTGTTTTTGGAGTTGTGAAATGATACAAAAATTCTGGAAAACAATTTAATGCTATACTCAAAGGGCTATAAAACCATTCATACCCTTTGACTTGGCCAAAAAAATTACTAATTCTGAAAAATTACTAAATATCTGAAAGATATTTCTTATAAAAGAAAGAAAACAAAGGACCTATATGTATAATAGCTCTTTTTTATGATAGCAAAGAATTGGAAATTGAGGAATCTGCCCATCATTTTGGGAATGGCTTCCTGAAGAAGTTGTGGTATATGTTTATGATGGAATACTATTGTACTATAAGAAATTAGGAGCAGGGTGCTCTCAGAAAAAAAAATGGAAAATACTTATATGAAATGATGCAAAGTGAAATGACCAGGATTAGGAGGATATTGTATACCATAACAACAATATCCGGTGATGATCAACTGTGAATGACTTACTAAAGTTCTCAAATATCTCCAGAAATATAAAGTTCCCAAGACAATGCCAATTTTTTTTAATGAAAATGTTAATCATCTCCAGAGAAAGAACTGACAAAGTCTGAATATAAACAGCAGCATACTATTTTTATTTTATTTTTCTTTGGATGTTGTTTTGCCTCCTTTTTTCACAACATGATTAATATAGAAATATGCTTTGCATGAATGCACATGTAGAGTCTATAACAAATTATTTGCCTTCTTGAGGAGGAAAGAAAGGGAGGAAGATAATTTAGAACTCAAAAATTTACAAATGAATATTTATTTTACATGAAACTAACTAAAAATATTTTTAAAAAACAGAGCTAGTTTTGCAGATGACATGATGGTATACTTAGAGAACCCCAAAGACTCTGCTAAAAAGCTACTAGAAATAATTCAAAATTTCAGCAAAGTGGCAGGATATAAAATAAATCCACATAAATCCTCGGCATTTTTATATATCACTAACAAAATGCAACAGCAAGAGATACAAAGAGAAATTCCATTCCAAACAAATGTTGAGAGTATAAAGTATTTGGGAATCCATCTACCAAAGAAAAGTCAGGAATTATATGAGAAAAATTACAAAACATTTGCCACAAAAATAAAATCAGATTTAAATAATTGGAAAGACATTCAGTGCTCTTGGATAGGCCGAGCGAATATAATAAAGATGACAATACTCCCCAAACTAATCTATTTATTTAGTGCTATACCAATCAGACTCCCAAGAAACTATTTCAATGACCTAGAAAAAATAACAACAAAATTCATATGGAAGAATAAAAGGTCGAGAATGGCAAGGAAACTAATGAAAAAAAACTCAGAGGAAGGTGGTCTAAGTGTACCTGATCTAAAGCTATATTATATAGCAGCAGTCACCAAAACCATTTGGTATTGGCTAAGAAATAGACCGGTAGATCAGTGGAACAGATTAGATACAAAGGACAAAAAAGGGTACATATATAGCAACCTAATCTTTGACAAACCCAAAGATACCAACATTAGGGATAAAAATTCATTATTCGGAAAAAACTGTTGGGAAAACTGGAAATTAGTATGGCAGAAATTAGATATGGATCCACACTTAACACCATATACCAAGATAAGATCAAAATGAGTCCATGATTTAGGCATAAAGAGGGAGATAATAAATAGATTAGAGGAACAGAGGATAATCTACCTCTCAGACTTGTGGAGGAGGAAGGAATTTATGACCAGAGGAGAACTAGAGATCATTATTGATCACAAAATAGAAGATTTTGATTACATCAAACTAAAAAGTTTCTGTACAAATAATACTAATGCAAACAAGATTAGAAGGGAAGTAACAAATTGGGAAAATATTTTTAAAAACAAAGGTTCTGACAAAGGTCTCATTTCCAAAATATATAGAGAACTGACCCTAACTTATAAGAAACCGAACCATCCTCCAATTGATAAATGGTCAAAAGATATGAACAGACAATTCTCAGAGGAAGAAATTGAAACTATATCCACTCACATGAAAGAGTGTCCCAAATCACTATTGATCAGAGAAATGCAAATTAAGACAACTCTGAGATACCACTACACACCTGTCAGATTGGCTAAGATGACAGGAACAAATAATGATGAATGTTGGAGGGGATGTGGGGAAACTGGGACACTAATACATTGCTGGTGGAGTTGCGAAAGAATCCAGCCATTCTGGAGAGCAATCTGGAATTATGCCCAAAAAGTTATCAAACTGTGCATACCCTTTGACCCAGCAGCGCTACTATTGGGCTTATATCCCAAAGAAATACTAAAGAGTGGAAAGAGACATATATGTGCCAAAATGTTTGTGGCAGCTCTTTTTGTAGTAGCTAGAAACTGGAAGATGAATGGATGTCCATCAGTTGGAGAATGGTTGGGTAAATTATGGTATATGAAGGTTATGGAATATTATTGCTCTGTAAGAAATGACCAGTAGGAGGAATACAGAGAGGCCTGGAGAGACTTAAATCAACTGATGCTGAGTGAAATGAGCAGAACCAGAAGATCACTATACACTTCAACAATAATACTGTATGAGGATGTATTCTGATGGAAATGGATATCTTCAACATAAAGAAGAGCCAACTCACTTCCAGTTGATCAACGATGGACAGAGGTAGCTACACCCAGAGAAGAAACACTGGGAAGTGAATGTAAATTGTTAGCACTAATATCTGTCTGCCCAGGTTACATGTACCTTCGGAATCTAAAGTTTATTGTGCAACAAGAAAATGATATTCACACACATGTATTGTATCTAGACTATATTGTAACACATGTAAAATGTATGGGATTGTCTGTCATCGGGGGGAGGGAATAGAAGGAGGGGGGGATAATTTGGAAAAATGAATACAAGAGATAATATTATAAAATATATATATATATATAATAAAAATTATTAATTAAAAAAAAAAAAAACAGAGCTGGGATTCAGGTAAAGCTTTCCATAAAAGGTGGGATTTTAGTAGGGACTTAAAGGAAGCCAAGGAAGTCAGTGAGTGTAACAAAGGAGGGAGACTGTTTCAGGCCTAAGGGATAGTCAAAGAAAATGCCCTGAAATGAGATACAGAGTAGTTTGTTTATGTATCAGTCAGGAGGCAATGTCACTGGAATGAAGAGTACATATTGAAGAGTAAGATATTAGAAGACTGGAAAGGGAGGAGGGAACTATGTTTTGAAGGTCTTTGAGTGCCAAACAGCATTCTGGTTTAGATCCTACTTTCTGGATCCTGAAAGCACTTAACATCCTTTAAATGGTATTTCTGCTATGTCAAAATGTTTCATAAAATTATCAACAAATAATAAACACAATGAAATCTTATCTATTCTCCATTTTCAGTCAATTCAGAAATGATACTTCTCTATTTCCAAATATGTTTCTGTTCCTTAATAATATCCTCATCAAGATGTAAACAAAAGAAATGAATTTGATTTTGTAAGATCTTGAAAAAAGTTTTGGAATACAGATGTACAATTCAGTAGTTTTGATCTTTTCTGTTACTTTTCTTAGAATCAATGAGGTTCAAGCTTTTTTACAATAACTTTATTATTTATTATTCAGATCAAAAAGATAAACTAAATAATTTTGATTACACAAAATCAAATATTTGCATCAAATATAGATAAGTTATATAGGCAACTAATACGAGGACATATACATGTGAGGACAAAGGAAGGCTAAGCCACAATATATAAGTGGTCAAAGAATTTGAACAAACAAAAGGACTCCAAACTAAGAACCATTTGACACATTAGTTCATATCACTAGTAGAAAAATGCAAATCAAAAGAATGATTAAATTTTACCAGAAAAATAATAACAAATGATTTGGAATGTGAAACTGTAGAGGAATTGTGGAAAGATAGATACATTTATGAACTATTTATGGAGTTGTGAATGGGTCCAACCATTGTGGAAAACAGTTTGGAATAATGTATTTTTAAAAGTCATTAAAATGTTCATACTCTTTGATATGATCTTACTAACAGATACGTATCCTAAGGATGTCAAAGATAAAGACAATCCAGATATGCCGAATATTCATAGTGGTATTTTTTTTTATAATAACAAAGAAATGGAAACAAACTAAGGTACCCATCCACTGGGAATATGGTTAACAAATTGTGCTGCATGATTACACTGAAATATTAATGTGCTGTATGAAAGGCCAAACGTGAGAAATTTAGAAAAATATAGGAAGACAAATGAACTGAAGCAGAATGAATGTAATAGAACCAGAAAAATATATTCACAATGATTTCAATCATTTAAATGGAAAGGACAAGAAAAAGAAGCAGAATACTGTAATGACCAAAGTTAAATAAAGAGTTATTTTTATGAATATATCTCTTAAAAGGCTATAGTTTAAGCAAATTAGGAGAACAAGGGATAGTCTACCTCTCAAATCTGTGGAGACTGAAGGAATTGATAGCCAAAGAAGAATTAGAGAATATTATGAAATGGAAAATGGATAATTTTAATGACATTTAATTAAAAAGGTTTTGCACAAACAAAATCAATGAAGCCAAGATTAGAAGGGCAGCAAAAAAATGAAAGAGAAATTTTATAGCCAGCATTTCTGATAAAGGCCTCATTTCTAAAATAAATAGAGAATGTACTCAAATTTATAAGAATATAAGCCATTCCCCAATTGATACATGATCAAAGGACATGAACAGGCAATTTTCAGACAAAGAAATTAAAGCCATTCCTAGTCATATGAAAAGATGCTCTAAATCACTATTGATTAGAGAAATGCAAATCAGGACAACTCTGAGGTATCATTTCACACCTCTCAAATTGACTAAGATGACAGGGAAAAGATAATAATGAATGTTGGAGGGAATGGGAGGAAACTGGAACACTAATGCATTGTTGGTAGAGTTGTGAAATGATTCAATCATTCTGGGGAACAATTTGGAACTATGCCCAAAGGACTATCATTCTGTACAAATCCTTTGATCCAGCAGTGTCTCTACTGGGTCTATATTCCAAGGGATCACAAAAGAGGGGAAAGAACCCATATTCTCAAAAATGCTTGTAGCAGTCCTTTTTGTAGTGGCAAGGAACTGGAAATTGAGTGGATACCCATCAGCCGGGAAATGACTGAAAAATTATGACATAAATATAATGGCATATTAATGTTCTATAAGAATAATTGCAGGCTTTTCTGAAATCTGAAAAGCCTGGAAAGACATATAAATTGATGCTAAGTGAAGCCAGAAGAACAAAGAGAAAATTGTACACAGTAACAACAAAATTATGTGATGATCAACTATGATGGACTTGGCTCTTTTCAACAGTGAGGTGATTCAAGGTAATCCAAATAGATGAAAATTGACACCTCTATAGATAGTACTATGGAGATTGAATGTGGATAAAGTATAATATTGTCACCTTTTTGTTGTGGTGGTTGGTTTGCTTTTTTTTTTTTCTTTTCTCATTTTTTTTTTTCTTTTCATCTAATATTTGTGTGTATGTGCAACATGACAAATCTGGAAATAGTTTAGAATTGCACATGTTTGGGGGGCCAGAGCCAAGATGGCGGAGAAGATACATGCAATTCTGTAAGCTCCTTTCTTCCCTCACTACCAACTAGATATAATCAGCCTCAAAAATAGCGCTGGACTGATAGAATCCACAAGGACTGGAAGCACGACTTACCAGCTGAAGAGAATCTGGAGTTTCAACAGGAAAGGTCAGCTCCCAGGGGAGGAAGATGAAAGGCCAGCACAGATGGCTGGGTGCTGGCACGCTGCGCCAATCGCACTGGGGAGGGCTCTGGGATCAGAGAAGCCACTGAGATAGAGGAATCTGGCACAGGCTGTTAGCTCTTCTCTGCTTATAATACAGCAGTTCAGAAGAGAAATCAAGCCATTTTAAAATTTTAAAACCAGATTAGATCTTCCCGGATCTTGGGGGTGACTCAGTAGATCTCGGCACTGTGGGTGTGGCTGACATAGGCAATCCAGGCTTTCACATGTGAGTAGTTAAGAGATTGAAAGGTGGGCGGGGCAGTAACTCATAGTGCCTGGCTCAGCTGGAGGCTGTGGAACTCAGCCCCTGGAAGTCCCAGAGAAGCAGAACCTTTGAACAAGGGACTGCGGTTTCTGGCAGACACTTCCAGTTTGAGCCCAGGGGCTTTTCACATCACCTGCTGCTGACATCCACGCCCCACCGGGACGCATAGGCTGGGCTTTGCGTCGCCTTTACTGTTCACTCTCAAACCTCAGGGAAGCCGCTAGAACACAGTGCATTCAAAGCACAGCAGTGCTGATCACCTGTGAGGCACTTCCAGGGAGGGGGTGGGGAACTCTCTCCCAGAGCTCTCTCTTAGCTCAGGCACAGGAGTCGCTGCATCCATCTGGTCTGGGAGGAATCTGGTAAAGAAATAAATAAATAATTTCCTACCCCAGGGACAGACCCCAAAAGATTTTTTAAGTATGAGTAAAAAGCCAAGAAAAACTATAGATTCCTTCTATACACAGAAAGAGTGGTTATCCAACCCCAAGGAAGTTAACAGCAGAGAGTCAGCAGATAACAACCTAAAGGGGAATGATTCCTGCCCCCCATCACATAACTCTCTCCTCGAAGAGACTATTAAAAAGTTAAGAGAGTTTGAAGAAAAATGGGGAAAGGAAAGAGAAGCTATGATAGAGAATAACAACGTTCTGAAATTGGAGTTGGAAAAAATAAAGAATTCACAGGAGATGCAGGGAAACAAAATTAGTGAATTAGAAAAGGTAAAAAAAAAAATCACAGGAAAGTAGGATTTCTGAATTGGAGAAGATAAAAAAGTCTCAAGAAAATAGGATTTCTGAATTGGAGAAAGGAAATAATTCTCAAAAAAAATTAGGGAAATGGAAAAAATTCAATAGAGCAAAGTAACTCATTTAAAAATGAAATTGGGCATTTACAAAAAGAACTAAAAACTGTGAATGAAGAAAATAACTCCTTAAAATTCAGGATGGAACAAATAGAAATGAATGATTCATTGAGAACCCAAGAATCAGTCAAACAAAACAAAACAAAACAAAACAAAAAAACAAAAAAAAAAAAAAAAGAAAAGCTGGAGAATAACGTCAAATACTTACTGGGAAAATCTATAGACCTGGAAAATAGATCTAGGAGAGATAATCTACGGATCATTGGACTTCCCAAAAACTATGACCAAAAAAAGAGCCTAAATTCTATTTTACAGGAAATTATCAAAGAGAACTGTCCAGAGATAATAGAAGCAGAAGGGAAAGTAGATGTTGAAAGAATTCATCAAACTCCCTCTGAAATAGACCCTAAAAAAAGAACACCACGGAATATTGTGGCTAAGCTGCAGAATTACCACATAAAGGAGAAAATCCTGCAAGCAGTTAGAAAAAAACAATTTAAATACCAAGGTGCCACAATAAGGGTCACACAATATCTGTCTGCCTCCACATTAAAAGATAGAAGGGCCTGGAACCTGATATTCCAAAAGGCAAAAGATCAAGGATTGCAAGCAAGAATAAACTACCCAGCTAAGTTTAGCATCTTTTTCCATGGAAGAAGATGGTCATTCAATGAAATAGAGGAATTCCATGTGTTTCCAAGAAAAAAACCAGACTTAAACAAAAAATTTGATCTACATCCACAAGACTGAAGAGAAATAGAAAAAGGTACACAGAACCCTTGAGAACTGTATCTCTGTTGTGGGTATATAGAAAGTACGCATGAATAATTGGATTTTACTGATGTAAAAGAAAAAAAAGGAGGGGGTGTAGTAAAGGGAAGAGGGAAACTACATCCCAGGAAGAGGCATAGAAAATACACCATATCTGAGGGAATTTAGAGAGGGGGAGAATCATTGTGTAAATCTTACTCTCATCAGAAGAGGCTCAAAGAGTAAATAATTGACATATTTGTTATTCAGAGAATTCTCTATCACCTCATTAAAAGAGAGGAGAGGAAAAGGGAAAAGGAAAAGGAGAATAAGGGAAGGGACGTGGAGGGAGGGGGGAGGGATACTAAAAAAAAGGGGGAGGGCTGCGTGTCACAAAGAGGGTCTATAAATTAAATATTGGGGAAGGGGTTCATGGGGGTCAAGGGAAAAAGCACAATCTGGGGATAATATGATGGCAGGAAATACAGAATTAGTAATTTTAACTTTAAATGTGAATGGGATGAATGCTCCCATCAAACGGAGACAGATAGCAGACTGGATCAAAAATCAGAACCCTACAATATGTTGTTTCCAGGAAACACAGTTAAAGCAGGGAGATACATATAGAGTAAAGGTAAAAGGTTGGAGCAGAATCTATTATGCTTCAGGTAAAGCCACAAAAAGCAGGGATAGCTATCCTTATCTCAGATCAAGCAAAAGCAGAAGTTGATCTAGTTAAAAGAGATAAGGAAGGAAACTATATCCTGCTGAAAGATAGCATAAATAATGAAGCCATATCAATACTAAACATATATGCACCAAGTGCTATAGCATCTAATTTTCTAAAGGAAAAGTTAAGAGAGTTGCAAGAAGAAATAGACAGTAAAACTATAATAGTGGGAGATCTCAACCTTGCACTCTCAGATTTAGACAAATCAAACCACAAAACAAATAAGAAAGAAATTTAAAAAGTAAATAGAACATTAGAAAAACTAGGTATGATAGACCTTTCGAGAAAACTGAATGGCAATAGAAAGGAATATACTTTCTTCTCAGCAGTTCATGGATCCTATACAAAAATTGACCATATATTAGGACATAAAGATCTCAAAATTAAATGTAGGAAGGCAGAAATAATAAATGCCTTCTTCTCAGACCACAATGCAATAAAAGCTACATTCAGTAAAAAGTTAGGGGTAAATAGACCAAAAAGTAATTGGAAACTGAATAATCTCATCTTAAAGAATGACTGGGTGAAACAGCAAATTATAGAAACAATTAATAATTTTACCCAAGATAATGACAATGATGAGACATCATATCAAAATCTGTGGGATGCAGCTAAAGCAGTAATAAGGGGAAATTTTATATCTTTAGAGGCTTATTTGAAGAAAATAGAGAAAGAAAAGATTAACGAATTGGGCTTGCAACTTAAAAGGCTAGAAAAAGACCAAATTTAAAACCCCCAACCAAAAATTAAACTTGAAATACAAAAATTAAAAGGAGAAATCAATAATACTGAAAGCAAAAAAACTATTGAATTAATAAATAAAACCAAGACTTGGTTTTATGAAAAAGCCAATAAAATAGATAAACCTTTGGTAAATCTAATCAGAAAAAAGAAAGAGGAAAATCAAATTGATAGTCTTACAAATGAAAAGGGAGATCTTTCCACCAATGAAGAGGAAATTAGAGAAATAATAAAGAGTTACTTTGCCCAGCTTTATGCCAATAAATTTGATAACTTATGTGAAATGGATGACTTCCTCCAAAAATATATGCTTCCTAGATTAATAGAGGAGGAAATAAATTGCTTAAATAGTCCCATTTCAGAAAAAGAAATAGAACAAGCTATTAATCAACTCCCCAGGGAAAAATCGCCAGGACCAGATGGATTTACATGTAAATTCTACCAAACATTTAAAGAACAATTAGCCCCAATGCTATATAAACTATTTGAAAAAATAGGGGATGAAGGAGTCCTACCAAACTCCTTTTATGACACAGACATGGTACTGATACATAAACCAGGTCGAACGAAAACTGAGAAAGAAAATTATAGACCAATTTCCTTAATGAATATTGATGCTAAAATCTTAAATAAGATATTAGCAAAAAGACTTCAGAAAATCATCCCCAGGATAATACACTATGATCAAGTGGGATTCATACCAGGAATGCAGGGCTGGTTTAATATTAGGAAAACTATTAGTATAATTGACCATATTAATAATCAAATTAATAAAAACCATATGATCATCTCAATAGATGCAGAAAAAGCATTTGACAAAATCCAACATCCATTCCTACTAAAAACTCTTGAGAGTATAGGAATAAATGGATTATTCCTTAGAATAAACAGGACCATATATTTAAGACCGTCAGTAAGCAAAATATGCAATAGAAATAAACTGCAACCTTTCCCAGTAAGATCAGGAGTGAAACAAGGTTGCCCACTATCACCATTACTATTCAATATAGTACTAGAAACGCTAGCCTTGGCACTAAGAGCCGAGAAAGAGATTCAAGGAATTAGAGTAGGAAATGAGGAAATCAAACTATCACTCTTTGCAGATGACATGATGGTATACTTAGAGAACCCCAAAGACTCTGCTAAAAAGCTATTAGAAATAATTCAGAATTTTAGCAAAGTTGCAGGATACAAAATAAATCCACATAAATCCTCAGCATTTTTATATATCACCAACGAAATGCAACAGCAAGAGATACAAAGAGAAATTCCATTCCAAACAAATGTTGAGAGTATAAAGTATTTGGGAATCCATCTACCAAAGAATAGTCAGGAATTATATGAGAAAAATTACAAAACACTTGCCACAAAAATAAAGTCAGATTTAAATAATTGGAAAGGCATTCAGTGCTCTTGGATAGGCCGAGCAAATATAATAAAGATGACAATACTCCCCAAACTAATCTATTTATTTAGTGCTATACCAATCAGACTCCCAAGAAACTATTTTAATGACCTAGAAAAAATAACAACAAAATTCATATGGAAGAATAAAAGGTCGAGAATTGCAAGGGAACTAATGAAAAAAAAGTCAGAGGAAGGTGGTCTAAGTGTACCTGATCTAAAGCTATATTATATAGCAGCAGTCACCAAAACCATTTGGTACTGTCTAAGAAATAGACCGGTAGATCAGTGGAACAGATTAGATACAAAGGACAAAAAAGGGTACATCTATAGCAATCTAATCTTTGACAAACCCAAAGATACCAACATTAGGGACAAAAATTCATTACTTGGAAAAAACTGTTGGAAAAACTGGAAATTAGTGTGGCAGAAATTAGATATGGATCCACACTTAACACCATATACCAAGATAAGATCAAAATGGGTCCATGATTTAGGAATAAAGAATGAGATACTAAATAGATTAGAGGAACAGAGAATAGTCTACCTCTCAGACCTGTGGAGGAGGAAGGAATTTATGACCAGAGGAGAACTAGAGATTCTTATTGATCACAAAATAGAAGATTTTGATTACATCAAACTAAAAAGTTTCTGTACAAACAATACTAATGCAAACAAGATTAGAAGGGAAGTAACAAATTGGGAAAATATTTTTAAAAGTAAAGGTTCTGACAAAGGTCTCATTTCCAAAATATATAGAGAACTGACCCTAATTTATAGGAAACCAAACCATTCTCCAATTGATAAATGGTCAAGGGATATGAACATACAATTTTCTGATGATGAAATTGAAACTATTTCCACTCATATGAAAGAGTGTTCCAAATCACTACTGATCAGAGAAATGCAAATTAAGACAACTCTGAGATACCACTACACACTTGTCAGATTGGCTAAGATGACAGGAACAAATAATGATAAATGTTGGAGGGGATGTGGGAAAACTGGGACACTGATACATTGTTGGTGGAGTTGTGAAAGAATCCAGCCATTCTGGAGTGCAATTTGGAACTATGCCCAAAAAGTTATCAAACTGTGCATACCCTTTGACCCAGCATTGCCGTTATTGGGATTATATCCCAAAGAAATACTAAAGAGCAGAAAGGGACCTGTATGTGCCAAAATGTTTGTGGCAGCTCTTTTTGTTGTAGCTAGAAACTGGAAGTTGAATGGATGTCCATCAATTGGAGAATGGTTGGGTAAATTGTGGTATATGAAGGTTATGGAATATTATTGCTCTGTAAGAAATGACCAGCAGGAGGAACACAGAGAGGCTTGGAGAGACTTACATCAACTGATGCTGAGTGAAAAGAACAGAACCAGAAGATCGCTGTACACTTCAATGTGTATGAAGAGGTATTCTGATGGAAGTGGATATCTTCAACATAAAGAAGATCCAACTCATTTCCAGTTGATCAATGATGGACAGAGGTAGCTACACCCAGAGAAGGAACACTGGGAAGTGAATGTAAATTGTTAGCACTACTGTCTATCTACCCAGGTTACTTATACCTCCGGAAGCTAATACTTAATGTACAACAAGAAAATGGTATTTACATACATATATTGTATCTAGGTTATATTGTAATACATATAAAATTTATGGGATTACCTGTCATCAGGGGGAGGGAATGGAGGGAGGGAGGGGATAATTTGGAAAAATGAATAAAAAAAGAAAAAAAAAGAATTGCTCCTGTTTAACATATATTAGATTTTTTGCTATTGGGGGAAGGGAGAAAAAAGAAAAATGGAACATGAGATTTTGCAAAGATGAATGATAAAAACTATCTTTGGGTGTATTTGGAAAAATAAAATATTATTTAAATAAATAAATAAATTTTGAAATTGAACACTTCTCTTCTTTACAGAAGGAGAATATAAGTAGATAACACTGCATATACTGTTAAACTTGGTTAATATATTGATTAGTTCTGCTGAACTGCTTTTATTTTTCTTAAATTTTTTTGTTTACAAAGAATAGCTCAGTGGGTAGGAGAAGGAAAAAGAATATATTCAGATAGGAAGATGATATAATAGCAAAAAATCAATAAACCTGAATAAAAAGGTTCCCTTTTCCCAGGGAGTTGTGAGAAACTCAGCTTGTTTGTCTGAAAGTCTGGGTGACAAGAATTCTAAACTGGAATCAAGGTTTTAGCAGTCCCAGGACTCCTGCTAATAAACATTTGGCATGTGTTCTCTGATAGTGTTTTCTCACTTGTTGAGGAGGTCAAAGTAATAATAACTATAGTATTAATAATACTTAATACGTCTACAATATTTCAGTGTTTACAAAGCACTTGGCAAATTTTTTGAGCCTGTCACCCAAAAAACCTCTGAAGTAGGTACTACAATTATTATTTTTTTCTATTTTACTGATTTAAAAAATGAGAGAAACTTAATGATTTTAGAGTCAATAGTAAATATATATTTATTAAGCCCCTACTATTGTCAAGTAGTTTGCTAAGTGATGAGGATACATAGAAAGGTAAATGATTATCTTTGCCCTCAAAGAGCTCACAATTTAACAAGGGGGAGAAATTGAAAATGGATGAAATATTTTCCAGTGGTGAGAAGAGGGAAGAAATGATAAAATCCTATAGTCAGGACAAGAATTAATCTGTGAGTTGTGTAGTTGAATTTGTTTTGCTGAATTATGACTTCCTGGACATCATGAAGTCCAGGAAATCATCCAGATCCAGAAAAGAAGAGGAGCAGGTAGGAACTCTCCAATATTCAAACTCTACCTTCTTCAAGCAGAGATGGGGAGGAACAGGAGGTGCCAAGGAAATGTGAATTTCAAATTGAATTTAATTATGCAGAATGATGAAATTCTGATATCATGAAATTCAAGAGGTTAGCAGATGGGAAATGATTTGCTCATGATCTCACAACTAGCAAATGTCAAAAATGGGATTCAAATTCAGATTCTCTTTATTAACTCTAAGATCAGCATTCTCTCTGCTTCCATCTCTGACACCCTTTTTCTAAGGTCAATTCCAGTTCTAATGTTCTATGTCCTATCACCCTTTTCAGTTCCAATACTCTATGTTCTCTGTTCTATATCCTCTTCCATCTTTGACACTGATTCTTCTACATATCTTCCATCACCTTTTTTCCCTTTTGTAAGAACAGCTGCATTCCCTTAAATAACAGCCTTACCAGAGAAGTCTGCTGTACCATGTATTTCAAGAAAGAACAATTCATTACTATATTCATTACACTCATTAATTTATTTATTAATCACTATAATGTCTTCTAATTTTATGAGTCTATACTAAGTTAGGTCTACAATTCATACACCCAACAACTGTAATTGCTTCTCTCTAAAGAGAAATGAGGCTGACAGTGAGGGTGGGGAGAAGCAGAATATAACAAAATAGGGATTTCCAGGATATTCTATGAGCTTAAATACAAAATCCTTCTAACTTACTTTCTCCTTAAGGCTTTGCAGACATTTTTCTGTTATCCCAATTGACTAATGAAAAGGAAAATTGTACTCTGACTCCACTCCTCTTGGATCAATCTTTACTTCTGAAACAAAAAGGGGATGCTTAGTTCTGTATAAATGTTTATAACAAGAACGCTTTTTATATGGGGATTTCTACCCCAAACATATCATGTTGCCTAGTAAATTTGCCTTTGCTATGATTATGTGAAAAACCATTTCCTTTTATTTATTTCCTCCTACACAGCATGCCCTATAAAAGATGATCCAGGACTGTGATTCCAGGGAAAGATCTGAAAAGAATGGGTTTTTCAAGGGTCATTATCAAATTTGCAGACGGCTGGGATTGCTAGATTGGAACCAAGTTTCATTTTTCACTTGCATTCTGCTTAATTTAACTAAAGTGTCATCTACCAGGACTGTCAGCTTGGGAAGCAACTGTCCTTGTGGTTGGGTTCCAAAGTTACAGATAGCTGAATGGAGGGTGGGAAGGGAAGGTCATTAGCCTACATGGCTTTGGCTGCAATTCACAATTTCCACACTGTTTATTCAGGGTGTGTCTAGGCCTTTGTGCCAAAGGGAGAGGAATCCTTGAAGCAGAACAGATGGGTAGGCAAAGATCCTGGCAGTATCTATTGCCTCTTGTGGCACTTCTAGCTAGTTCCCTTTGGAGAAGTGCCTTTAAGCTTTCTGCTTCTTATTGCTTGGGGGGTGAGGAGGAAGAATCATAGAATCATTATCAGATTTAAAAGATGGAAGCAATTCAATTCAGGAAACATTTATTGTGTACCTACTATTTTCTATAAGCTCTAAAATACAAAGAGAACAAAACAAACTTACTTCCCTGCAGAAGTTTATGCACTAGTGGAAAATGCAATATATATTTTTTTTTTATTATATATATATATATATATATATATTTTATAATATTATCCCTTGTATTCATTTTTCCAATTTACCCCCCCTCCCTCTATTCCCTCCCCCCGACGACAGGCAATACCATACATTATACATGTGTTACAATATAGTCTAGGTACAATACATGTGTGCGAATATCACTTTCTTGTTGCACAATAAACATTAGAATCCGAAGGTACATGCAACCTGGGCAGACAGATATTAGTGCTAACAATTTTCATTCCCCTCCCAGTGTTTCTTCTCTGGGTGCAGCTACCTCTGTCCATCATTGATCAACTGGAAGTGAGTTGGATCTTCTTTATGTTGAAGATTTCCACTTCCATCAGAATACATCCTCATACAGCATTGTTGTTGAAGTGTACAGTGATCTTCTGGTTCTGCTCATTTCACTCAGCATCAGTTGATTTAAGTCTCTCCAGGCCTCTCTATATTCCTCCTGCTGGTCATTTCTTACCGAGCAATAATATTCCATAACCTTCATATACCACAATTTACCCAACCATTCTCCAACTGATGGACATCCATTCATCCTCCAGTTTCTAGCTACAACAAAAAGGGCTGCCACAAACATTTTGGCACATATATGTCTCTTTCCGCTCTTTAGTATTTCTTTGGGATATAATCCCAGTAGTAGCGCTGCTGGGTCAAAGGGTATGCACAGTTTCATAACTTTTTGGGCATAATTCCAGATTGCTCTCCAGAATGGCTGGATTCTTTCACAACTCCACCAGCAATGTATTAGTGTCCCAGTTTTCCCACATCCCCTCCAACATTTGTCATTATTTGTTCCTGTCATCTTAGCCAATCTGACAGGTGTGTAGTGGTATCTCAGAGTGGTCTTAATTTGCATTTCTCTGATCAGTAGTGATTTGGAACACTCTTTCATGTGAGTGGATATAGTTTCAATTTCTTCCTCTGAGAATTGTCTGTTCATATCCTTTGACCATTTATCAATTGGAGAATGGTTCGGTTTCTTATAAATTTGGGTCAGTTCTCTATATATTTTGGAAATGAGACCTTTGTCAGAACCTTTGTTTTTAAAAATATTTTCCCAATTTGTTACTTCCCTTCTAATCTTGTTTGCATTAGTATTATTTGTACAGAAACTTTTTAGTTTGATGAAATCAAAATCTTCTATTTTGTGATCAATAATGATCTCTAGTTCTCCTCTGGTCATAAATTCCTTCCTCCTCCACAAGTCTGAGAGGTAGATTATCCTCTCTTCCTCTAATCTATTTATTATCTCCCTCTTTATGCCTAAATCATGGACCCATTTTGATCTTATCTTGGTATATGGTGTTAAGTGTGGATCCATATCTAATTTCTGCCATACTAATTTCCAGTTTTCCCAACAGTTTTTTCCGAATAATGAATTTTTATCCCTAATGTTGGAATCTTTGGGTTTGTCAAAGATTAGATTGCTATAGATGTATCCTTTTTTGTCCTTTGTATCTAATCTGTTCCACTGATCTACCGGTCTATTTCGTAGCCAATACCAAATGGTTTTGGTGACTGCTGCTATATAATATAGCTTTAGATCAGGTACACTTAGACCACCTTCCTCTGAGTTTTTTTTCATTAGTTCCCTTGCAATTCTTGACCTTTTATTCTTCCATATGAATTTTGTTGTTATTTTTTCTAGGTCATTAAAATAGTTTCTTGGGAGTCTGATTGGTATAGCACTAAATAAATAGATTAGTTTGGGGAGTATTGTCATCTTTATTATATTCGCTCGGCCTATCCAAGAGCACTGAATGTCTTTCCAATTATTTAAATCTGACTTTATTTTTGTGGCAAGTGTTTTGTAATTTTTCTCATATAATTCCTGACTTTTCTTTGGTAGATGGATTCCCAAATATTTTATACTCTCAACATTTGTTTGGAATGGAATTTCTCTTTATATCTCTTGCTGTTGCATTTTGTTAGTGATATATAAAAATGCCGAGGATTTATGTGGATTTATTTTGTATCCTGCCACTTTGCTGAAATTTTGAATTATTTCTAGTAGCTTTTTAGCAGAGTCTTTGGGGTTCTCTAAGTATACCATCATGTCATCTGCAAAAAGTGATAGTTTGATTTCCTCATTTCCTACTCTAATTCCTTGAATCTCTTTCTCGGCTCTTATTGCCGAGGCTAGCGTTTCTAGTACTATATTGAATAGTAATGGTGATAGTGGGCAACCTTGTTTCACTCCTGATCTTACTGGGAAAGGTTGCAGTTTATTTCTATTGCATATTTTGCTTACTGACGGTCTTAAATATATGGTCCTGTTTATTCTAAGGAATAATCCATTTATTCCTATACTCTCAAGAGTTTTTAGTAGGAATGGATGTTGGATTTTGTCAAATGCTTTTTCTGCATCTATTGAGATGATCATATGGTTCTTATTAATTTGATTATTAATATGGTCAATTATATTAATAGTTTTCCTAATATTAAACCAGCCCTGCATTCCTGGAATAAATCCTACTTGATCATAGTGTATTATCTTGGAGATGATTTTCTGAAGTCTTTTTGCTAATATCTTATTTAAGATTTTAGCATCAATATTCATTAAGGAGATTGGTCTATAATTTTCTTTCTCAGTTTTCGATCTACCAGGTTTAGGTATCAGTACCATGTCTGTGTCATAAAAGGAGTTTGGTAGGACTCCTTCATCCCCTATTTTTTCAAATAATTTATATAACATTGGGGCTAATTGTTCTTTAAATGTTTGGTAGAATTCACATGTGAATCCATCTGGCCCTGGGGATTTTTTCCTGGGGAGTTGATTAATAGCTTGTTCTATTTCTTTTTCTGAAATGGGACTATTTAAGCAATTTATCTCCTCCTCTGTTAATCTAGGGAGCCTATATTTTTGGAGAAAGTCATCCATTTCACTTAAGTTATCAAATTTATTGGCATAAAGTTGGGCAAAGTAACTCCTTATTATTTCTCTAATTTCCTCTTCATTGGTGGAAAGATCCCCCTTTTCATTTGTAAGACTATCAATTTGATTTTCCTCTTTCTTTTTTTTGATCAAATTTACCAAAGGTTTATCTATTTTATTGGCTTTTTCATAAAACCAACTCTTGGTTTTATTTATTAATTCAATAGTTTTTTTACTTTCAATTTTATTGATTTCTCCTTTTAATTTTTGTATTTCGAGTTTAATTTTTGGTTGGGGGTTTATACTTTGGTCTTTTTCTAGCCTTTTAAGTTGTAAGCCCAATTCGTTAATCTTCTCTTTCTCAATTTTCTTCAAATAAGCCTCTAAAGATATAAAATTTCCCCTTATTACTGCTTTAGCTGCATCCCAAAGATTTTGATATGATGTCTCATCATTATCATTATCTTGGGTGAAATTGTTAATTGTTTCTATAATTTGCTCTTTCACCCAGTCATTCTTTAAGATGAGATTATTCAGTTTCCAATTACTTTTTGGTCTATTTATCCCTAACTTTTTACTGAATGTAGCTTTTATTGCATTGTGATCTGAGAAGAAGGCATTTATTATTTCTGCCTTCCTACAATTAATTTTGAGATCTTTGTGTCCTAATATATGGTCAATTTTTGTATAGGATCCATGAACTGCTGAGAAGAAAGTATATTCCTTCCTATTGCCATTCAGTTTTCTCCAAAGGTCTATCATACCTAGTTTTTCTAATGTTCTATTTACTTTTTTAATTTCTTTCTTGTTTGTTTTGTGGTTTGATTTGTCTAAATCTGAGAGTGCAAGGTTGAGATCTCCCACTATTATAGTTTTACTGTCTATTTCTTCTTGCAGTTCTCTTAACTTTTCCTTTAGAAAGTTAGATGCTATACCACTTGGTGCATATATGTTTAGTATTGATATGGCTTCATTATTTATGCTACCTTTCAGCAGGATATAGTTTCCTTCCTTATCTTTTTTAACGAGATCTACTTCTGCTTTTGCTTGATCTGAGATAAGGATAGCTACCCCTGCTTTTTTGGCTTTACCTGAAGCATAATAAGCTCTGTTCCAACCTTTTACCTTTACTCTGTATGTATCTCCCTGCTTTAAGTGTGTTTCCTGTAGACAACATATTGTAGGGTTCTGCTTTTTGATCCAATCTACTATCCGTCTCCGTTTGATGGGATCGTTCATCCCATTTACATTTACAGTTAAAATTACTAATTCTGTATTTCCTGCCATCGTATTATCCCCAGATTATACTTTTTTCCCTTGACCCCCCTGATCCCCCTCCCCGATATTTAATTTACAGACCCCCCTTGTGACGCGCAACCCTCCCTCTTTTTTTTTTTTTTTTTAGGATCCCTCCCCCCTCCCTCCAAGTCCCTTCACTTATTCTCCTTTTCCTTTCCCCTTTTCCTCTCCCCCCTTTTAATGAGGTGAGAGAAAATTCTCTGAAAAACAAATATGTTAATTATTTACTCTTTGAGCCTCTTCTGATGAGAATAAGATTCACACAATGATTCTCCCCCTCACTAAGTTCCCTCAGATATGGTGTATTTTCTATGTCTCTTCCTGGGATGTAGTTTCCCTCTTTTTATCACTCCTTCCCCTTTTTCTGAACCGACCTCCTTCCCTTTACCACACCCCCCTTTTTTTCTTTTATATCAGTAAAATCAAATTATCCTTGAGTATTTTTTATATACCCACAACAAAGTTACAGTTCTCAAGGGTTCTGTGTACCTTTTTCTGTTTCTCTTCAGTCTTGTGGATGTAGATCAAATTTTTTGTTTAAGTCTGGTTTTTTTCTTAGAAACATATAGAATTCCTCTGTTTCATTGAATGACCATCTTCTTCCATGGAAAAAGATGCTAAACTTAGCTGGGTAGTTCATTCTTGGTTGCAGTCCTTGATCTTTTGCCTTTCGGAATATCAGGTTCCAGGCCCTTCTATCTTTTAATGTGGAGGCAGCCAGATCTTGGGTGACCCTTATTGTGGCACCTTGGTATTTAAATTGTTTTTTTCTAGCTGCTTGCAGGATTTTCTCCTTTGTGTGGTAATTCTGCAGCTTAGCCACAATATTCCGTGGTGTTCTTTTTTTAGGGTCTATTTCAGAAGGAGTTCGATGAATTCTTTCCACATCTACTTTCCCTTCTGTTTCTATTATCTCTGGACAGTTCTCTTTGATAATTTCCTGTAAAATAGAATCTAGGCTCTTTTTTTGGTCATAGTTTTCTGGAAGTCCAATAATCCGCAGATTATCTCTCCTAGATCTATTTTCCAGGTCTATAGATTTTCCCAGTAAGTATTTGACGTTGTTCTCCAGCTTCTCATTTTTTTTGTTTTGTTTGACTGATTCTTGGGTTCTCTGTGAATCATTCATTTCTATTTGTTCCATCCTGACTTTTAAGGAGTTATTTTCTTCTTTCACAGTTTTTAGTTCTTTTTGTAAATGCCCAATTTCGTTTTTAAATGAATTATTTTGCTCTATTGAGTTTTTTTCCATTTCCCTAATTTTTTTTTTTTGAGAATTATTTTCTTTTTCCAATTCAGAAATTCTATTTTCTTGAGACTTTTTTATCTTTTCCAATTCAGATATCCTACTTTCCTGTGTTTTTTTAACCTTTTCTAATTCACTAATTTTGTTTCCCTGCATCTCCTGTGAATTCTTTATTTTTTCCAACTCCAATTTCAGGACATTGTTATTCTCTATCATAACTTCCCTTTCCTTGCCCCATTTTTCTTCGATCTCCCTCAATTTCTTAAGAGCTTCTTCTAGGAGAGAGTTATGTGATGGGGGGCAGGAATCGTTCCCCTTTAGGTTGTTATCTGATTCTCTGCTGTCAACTTCCTCGGGGTTGGATACCCGCTCTTTCTCTGTATAGAAGGAATCTATGGTTTTTTTAGCTTTTTTGCTCATACTTAAAAAAAATCTTTTGGGGTCTGTCTCTGGGGTAGGAAATTATTTACTTCTTTACCAGCTTCCTCCCAGACGGGATGGATGCAGCGGCTCCTGAGCCTGAGCTAAGAGAGAGCTCTGGGAGAGAGTTCCCCACCCTCTCCCTGGGAGTGCCTCAGAGGTGATTAGCACTGCTGTGCTTCCAGGGCGTAGAATAGTGAAGACTGCAGGAAGCCCAGGCTATGTGTCCGGGTGGGGAGTGGGTGTCTGCAGCAGGTGACGTAAGAAGCCCCTGCGCTCAAACTGGAAGTGTCTGCCAGAAACCGCGGTCCCTAGTTCAAAGGTTCCGCTTCTCTGGGACTTCCTGGAGCTGAGTTCCACTCCCTCCAGCTAAGCTAGGCAGTGTGTGTTGCCTTGGGCCGTATCCACCCACTTGTCAGTCTCTTAACTATTCTCAGGAGGTAGCTGAGGCCACACCCCCTGGTGCCTGAGTCACCCCCAGGGTCCGGGGAAAATCTGAGTTTTAAAATATTTTGGCTTTCTCTTCTGAACTGCTAAATAATTAGCAGAGAAGAGCTAACAGCCTGTGCCAGATTCCTTTACCTCAGTGGCTTCTCTGATCCCAGAGCCCCTCCCAGCGCAATGGGCGCAGTGTGCCCCTACCCCACCGTCTGTGCTGGTCTTTCTTATTCCTCCCCAGAGAACTGACCTTTCCTGTTGAAACTCCAGATTCTCTTCAGCTGGTAAGTCGTGCTTCCAGTCCTTGTGGTATCTATCAATCCTGAGCTAATTTTGAGACTTAATTTATCTAATTGGTTGTGAGGGAGTGAGGACGTTCACTGAGTCGTGTGTTTCCTCTCCGCCATCTTGGCTCCACCGAAAATGCAATATATAAACAGATAAATGCAAGATATTTTTTTTCTTTTCTTAATAAAGCATTTTATTTTCAAAACATGCACAGATAATTTGACAACATTCACCCTTGCATAGCCTTGTATTTCAGATTTTCTCCTCTTTCTCCCCACCCTTTCCCCTAAATGGCAAGTAATTTAATATATGTTAAACATGTTAAAATATATATAAAATCAAATATGTGTAAACATATTTATACAATTCTTTTGTTGCACAAGAAAAGTCAGATCAAAAAGGAAAGTAAATGAGTATGAAAAGAAAATGCTAGTGAACATCAACAAAAAGCGTGATAATGTTATGTTGTGATCCACATTCAATTCCTACAGGCCTTTCTCTGGATGTAGATGGCTCTCTTCATCACAAGATCATTGGAACTGCCATCAATCTTCTCATTGTTGGAAAGAATCACATTCATTAGAATTGATCATAATATAATTTTGATGTTGTTATGTACAATGATCTCCTGGTTCTGCTCATTTCACTTAGCCTCATTTCATGAAACTTTCTCCAGGCCTCTCTCAAATCATCCTACTAATGGTTTCTTATAGAACAATAATATTATATAACATTCATATACCATAACTTATTTAGCCATTCTCCAACTGATGGGCATTCACTCAGTTTCCAGTTTTTTGCCACTACAAAAAGGGCTGCCACAAAAATTTTTGCACTTGTGGGTCCTTTTCCTCCTTTAAGATCTCTTTGGGATACAAGCTAGCAGTAACACTACTAGGTCAAAGGTTTTTCACAATTTGATAACTTTTTGAACATAGTTCCAAATTGCTCTCCAGAGTGGCTGGATCTGTTCACAACTTCACCAACAATGTATTAGTGTCACAGTTTTCCCACATCCCCTCCAACAATTCATCATTATCTTTTCCTGTCATCTTAGCCCACTCTGAGAGGTATGTAGTGATATCTCAGAGTTGATTTAACTTTCATTTCTCTGATCAATAGTGATTTAGAGCATCTTCTCATATGATTATAAATAGTTTTAATTTCTTCATCTGAAAATTGTCTGCTCATATTCTTTGACCATTTATCAATTGGAGAATGACTTGGATTCTTATAAAGTTGATTCAGTTCTCTATGTATTTTAGAAATGAAGCCTTTATCAGAACACTTAAATGTAAAAATGATTTCCCAATTTATTGTTTCCCGTCTGATTTTGTCTGCATTAATTTTGTTTGTACAAAAATTGTTTAACTTAATATAATCAAAATTATCTATCTCATGTTCAATTATGAGTTCCAGTTCTTCTTTGGAAACAAATTTGTTCCTTCTCCATAGATCTAAAAGGTAAATTATCCTATGTTCCTCTAATTTGATTATAATATCATTATATCTAAATCATGATCTTTATATCTAAATCAATATTTTATCTTGGTGTGTGGGTCAAGCCCCAATTTCTTCCATGCTAGTTTCCAATTTTCCCAGAAGTTTTTGTCAAATAATAAATTCTTATCCCAAAAGCTGGGGTCTTTGGGTTTGTCAAACACTAAGTAATGCAAAATAATTTGAGATAGGAGAGCACAACATATGAGCGTGCATGCATATACATATACACATTCACGCATACCCATAGAACTAGTGTCAAGAGGAGAAGTGCATCTGGCTTGAGCTTTGAAATAATGTAAGGACTCTAAGAGGAAGAGATAAGGGCTGACTTTTTATAACCATAGCAAATAACCTGTGGAAAGGAAAGAAGCTAAAAAATAAAATGCCAAATTGTGAGAACTACAAGTAGATAAATCTGGATGGAATATAGAGTGAATAAATGGGCATAATGTAAAATAAGTCTAGGAGTATAAAATGGAGGCAGAATTGCAGCACATTATATGTCAAACTGATAAATTCATATTTTTTTCTAGAGGCAAAAGAAAAACATTGAAGATACATGGAGCAGTGACATGGTCAAACTTATACTTAAAAATTATCTTGGCATTTGGGTACAGGGTAGAATGGAAAGAGAAAAGAGTGAAAATATAAAGAATAATTAAGAGGCTAGTCCAGATGAGAGGTGAAGAATTCCTAAGCCAGGGCAGTAACAATGTGAAGAGTTTGATAAGTAAAAGAAAGAGTTTGAGAAGTAATAAAATCAACAAGACTTGGAACCTGGTAAGAAATGAGGGATGAGACAGAGCATGACTTTAAAATTGCAAATCTAGGTGAATGGAATGGGAAAGTTTGGAGGAGAGGCAGGTTTAAGAGAAAAAATAATTCTATCTTGAGAATATATTCATTACATATATCAATAGAAAATTCAGGTAATTTTCGATCATCAGTTTATGATTGTGGGATTAGAGGTCAGGACTGGATTTGTTGTTGGGTCATTTGCCTAGAGGTGCCTAGAGAAAGAGAAAAACAGAGACAGAAACAGAGACAAAGAGACAAAGACAGAGAGAGATAGAGAAAGACAGAGAGACAGAGAGTAAAAAATCCCAGGACAGAGACAGAGCTTTGTAGTACCATTAAGACAGTGTATAAATTTAATAAAGAGAATCAAGAAAGAATTCTCAGTTAGATTGGAGGAAAGTTGAAAAGGGATTTTCACTAAAGCCAAGAAAGAGGAAAGTATATATGAAAATCATGTGGTTAACAATGTCCAGAACTAGCTAGATCAAGAAAGTAAGGACCAAGAAAAAGTTATTAGATTTAGTTACTGCAAACATTGCAAACTTTATGATGGACGACTGCAATTTAGAGGTAGATTTGGAAGTCAGTTTTCAAGGGTGAAAAATGAAGAAGTGGAAACAATGAGTATTGGCAATCTATTCCAAAAATTTGGTTGTGAAAGAGAGATCTGTTATGATTTAAGAAGAGTCAAGGGGAGTTTTTTGTTTTGTTTTGTTTTGTTTTGTTTTTTAAAGATGAGCAATACTGTGCCTATTTGTGGCTAAGATAGAATAGAAGTAGAAGTAATAGGTAGGATTTGATGATTTAGGAAGTTAGGGTGTTTGAAGTAACATGACTCCCTTGAGTTATTATTATTAATAATAATAATAAATTCCTTGAGAAAGAAGGGAAAATGACCCAGAGAATGATGAATGACTGCAAGGAATGCAGTATCTTCTGTGTTTATCTTACTTAAAATTTTGTTTTCACATTTACATATAAAAAGTTCCAAATTCTGTCTTTCACTACCTCCCCAGTAATGCTCATTCAAAATATTTCCATATGAGTCATGTTGTGAAAGAAAACAGCAAGTAAAAACCAAACCAAAACAAAACAAGAAAAATGAAGTTTTTAAAAAGTATGCTTCAATTTGCTTTCTAGCTTCATGTTTCTCTGGAAGTGGGTAGCATTTTTTTTTCTTTTTTCTTTTGAGGCTGGGGTTAAGTGACTTGCCCAGGATCACACAGCTAGGAAGTGTTAAGTGTCTGAGACCAGATTTGAACTTGTATCTTCCTGAATTCAGGACTGGTGCTCTATCCACTGCGCCACCTAGCTGCCCCAGCATTTTTCAACATAAATCCTTTGGCATTATCTTGGATAATTATATTGCTGGTAATATGTAGGTCATTCACTGTTCTTCATCACACAATATAGTTGTTATTGTATACAATATTCTTCTGGTTCTATTCTTTTCATCCTGCATCCAGGTTTTCTGGGAATATTATGTTCATCATTTCCAATAACACAATAGAATTCCATCACAATAATATATCAAAGCTAGTTAGGCCATTCCTCAATTGATAGATATCCCCCAACTTTCCAAATCTCCATCACAAAATAAAAAAAAACTGCTATAAATATTTGTAGATATGGGCTTTTTATATGTGAATGTGCATATGTGTTCTTTGGGATACAGATCCAGTAATTGTATTGCTGGATCAAAGGATATGTATAGTTTACAGCACTTTGGGAATAGTCCCAAATTGCTCTCCATTATGGTTGGATCAGTTCACAACTCCACCAACAATCTAATAGTGTCCCAATTTTTTCCACATTCTCCAATATTTATTATTTCCCTTTTCTATCATACTAGTCAATTTGATAGGTATTAATTGTTTTAATTTGCATTTCTTTAACCAATAGTGATTAGAATAGAATAAAGCTTTTTTTTATAATCATAGATAGCTTTTATTATTTTGAGTGAAAGCAGCCATTCAAAAGCTTTTACTATTTATCAATTTGGGAATAACTTGCCTTCTTTTACATTTGACTCAGTTCTCTATATGTTTGAGAAATGAGATTTTTATAAGAAATAATTTCTATAAATTATGTTTCAAAGTTATAATTACTAGCTTTGTATTTCCCTCCTTCTTATTTTCCCTATTTATCCTACTTTTTCTTTCTCCTTCTACCCTGTCCATACTCAAAAGTGTTTTGCATCTAACACCTCTGCCAATTCTCCTTCCTTCTTCTCTTACCCCTGTTCCCTCTTATTTTTCTGTAGGCTAAGATATGTTTGTGTATGCCATTACCTCATTGAGCCAATTATAATTTGAGCAGGTTCAATCAGTGTTGTAAGTCCTCCATTTTCCCCTCCATTTCAAAATCTCTTTCATACCTCTTTTATTCTATCTCTCCTTTCTTCCTTCTTCCAGTGCATCCTTCTTTCTCCTCTTTAATATTATTTTTGATATCATTCTTTCATATTCAACTCACACCCACACTCTCTATGTAGAATATTTCTAACTGCCCTAATAATTATACAGTTCTTAGGAGCTGGAAATTTCTTCTTCCATGCTGAATAATGGATCCTTTCTTATAATAATCTTTTATAAATAATAAAATAAAACAGTAGTCATTTATATTTATTCATATCACATGTTTGTATATATATATATATATATATATGTATATATATAGTACATGTATACATATATACATATGTACATGCAGTGTGTATGTATTATTTCCTCTCCTAAACCCTGAAATGAGTGTGTGTGTGTGTGTGTGTGTGTGTATGTATGTGTGAGGGGAGTGTACACATAGGCTGCAGGATTTAGGAGAGGAGGTAATACTTGGTTGACTTTAGATTGGAGAAATGTCAACAGAATGGGGCTCCCACCCTTAAGGGTCCCATGAAGACAAAAGAGAGTATTGCTATTTTTCTATAAATAGAAATGGATATAGATATATGTGTGTTTGTGTGCATATATGCATGTATGTTTATATATGTATCTATACATGCATCTATATATGCATCTATACATGCATATATGTATGTATATGGCATACACATACACCAAGGAAGCTTAAAAGATGTAGTTTGGCATTTGGGCCAGCAAATAGAGAACCTTGTGAAAAGGTCCCCAAGGATCTGTCTGAAGCCATATTTAACAATTTGCCTTTTTAGTCAGTCAGGGAACGAGAATTTGCTACTATTTGCTAGCTACTATTCTCCCAAGATGATGCTGAATGAAGCAGTCAACAGGGAGCCTGTATATCAAGGGCAAATTTTTGCTTCCTTATCCTGATTGGTGTATAATTGACAAGCTAATCTTGGTCCTGGTATATAAGTGCTTCCTTAGGGGTGATAGAGGGCTGAGCGATGATTGTTTTTGTTTTTGTTTTTTTTTTTGTTTTTTTTCCTGTAGCTCAATAAAGTAGAGAAGAGAAGGTAGAGATTTCCAAAAGTAGGAGGTTCAACCTTTCAATATTATTCCTAGCTACTGGATTGCAGTGAAGGACTACAGTACTTATTACAGTGAATCTGAGGGAAGAATAACTTTAGTCTCCAAAGCAATTGGTTGCTGGGAGGAAGATGGTGGAGAAGAAGAGTTTTATAAACCTATTCTCTTTGTGTGACCGTATCTGGGTCATCCACTCTCACTTGTCCAACAACTATGGCTCTGACCCAGCAACACATTTGGTGCTTGTGTATGAATTATATACTCATATGCTTTTACAAATCATTTAGTCTAAATGTCAGAAAGGCTGCTGGCAACAAGCACACTAATATCTGTTGATGGAGCTTTGAGTTTTTTCATGTGTTCCAGAAAGCAAATTGGAACCATGTCCAAAAAATCATCATACTGTGCATACCCTTGGACCTAGCAGTACTAATACAAGGCTTACCTTTGTAAGAGTTTAATAAAAAGAGCAAAATGACATGCATGACCAAAACATATTGATAGCAATTCTTTTGTATTGGTCTCAAGATATAATAAATATGTCAATTATTACTAGATTCATCAGTCTTTTATTCCTACCACTCCACTTTCCCAGCCTTAACTTCCACAATTCCCCAATTAAATTATTCATTATTTCCTAAAAGTATATTAGACTTTCAAACTTTGTGCACCTTTCCTCACAGCATTTTTTACACCTATATCATGTTTTGTAACTCTGTTCAAAGCCTGAGTATCCTTCAAGACTCTTCTCCAGTTCCTTCTCTTCCATAACAGCTTCCTAGATTGTATTAGGCCGTAGTGATTTTTCCTTCCTCTAAATACATCACCTTTACTTCCTATACTGCTCATTTGGCAATTTGTAATATTTCCTGTGATGTTAAGTTTTGTATGATTATTTAACTTTTCCCTTGTGTGTGTTTTGTTCCTCCTGCTAGAATATAATATCTCTGGGGATGACAGCTCTGTCATAGTTCTGTGTGTCCCACATTTCTTGCAGATATAGAGAACTCAATAGTTATTTATCAACTGTTGATGCCAAAGGGCACATACACTGGAGAGAATAGCACCATTAGCTGATATCAATCTCTCCTGTCCTAGTGAGGGGATGAAGGAGCTAAGAGCACATTTTAAGAAAGAAAAGAGGACAGAAGCGTCATATGAGCCTGAGTTTAAAGAAGGGAAGATAACTTGAAGAGACAGAAAAAGAACAAGACTGGTGGGAGAGGGAAGCTGTGGGTACAAAACATAAACTTAGCCTAATTTATATTTTGGTCTTAGACATTGTACATAGATGAACACATGTCCAAATGCAAGGGATGCTTTTTGCCCACATATATTATGGGTGTCTTCATGGGTTTGTCTAAATGTGGCTCTGAGGAAAGCAAGAATAGATATAACTCATGAATATTTTCCCCCTTCTTTTCTCCAAGAGATATTCCAGTCAAGAGAGGAAACAGTACATTAGGGCCAGAGGCTGGCCACATTGCTTTCTTTAGAAGTGGCACTAAGCAAGAATTATACCTGTCTCTTCCCTTAAACATAGTTAGTCTTGGTAAAAAAAAATTTTTAGGTTCAAACTACACTTCTGATTACTATCTTTTAAAGAGAAAGAAATGTCCCAAATTCTATATCCAAGGCTTGACACCCTTCCAACCAAATGCCAATACCACAATGAACACACAAAACAAATAGTAAATAAACCCATTTTTAAGCCAGGTAGCAAACAAAAATCATAGAAAATATCCATAAGAAAACATAAATCAGATAATACATAAAATAAATGAGCTCTCTCATTGGTAGCAAGATAACTAAGCTCAAACAAGAGAATCCCAGATCTTACCCAAGGAAAAGTTTCCTAGTCTCTAAAATAGCAAGTTGAGGATAGGAACATGATGATTGGCTTCTATGTTCTCTGTGATGTTCACATAGTCTTTCTCTTTCTGACCTGAAGAGAGTCTGACTCTGGAGCCATGTTTCTTTTCTCTCAAAACTGGAAGTTAGAATATAAGGATATCTCTTTTCTTGAGTTCTCAAAAATTCCAATCTATACACTGGCAATATATATTGAGTCTAAGGGTATACAAGCAAGTAGAGGTCATTCAACAAAGATCTTATACACAGAATTATCAACCACCAATTTTTTTTTACTTTTTGAGGGAACACTGCTGCATTAAAGAAAGAGTTGTAGATCTGGTATTTGAAGATCTGAGTTTAAATCTAAGCTCATCCTTTGAACCTTAGTTTTCCTCATTTATAAATAAGATAATAAGACTTCTTTTACTGCAGGAAATTCTCTAGAATTTTCCTTACTTATTCATAGACTGGTTGTTACTTGTGATGAGAGAGGGAGATCCCCAACATAAGCAAATCAGATATTTTATATCAAAACTTTTTAAACTGTGGGTCAACAAGTCCATATGAGATTTTGTAACTAAATTTACATAGCCAGTGTTATATAAAAATTTCTCAGACACAAAGGGGTTGCTTTAACAAGTCCTACTAAACATAATCATGTTATATTTTTCCTATCAACCTCTTATGATTGTTATATTTACCAATAAGAAAATGTATGTAAAGTACTTTAAATTCTTAGAGAAGTCTACTGATTTATTTTCATTTTAAAAAATCAATCATTTTTGAAGTATTTAAGTTTCAAAGTGTTGTTTTTTATTACATGTATTAATATTTAAACAACAAATCATTATGCAGCTGTAATCTAACAGAATCAAGTGAGAAACACTTTCAGCTCTAGGAATCTATGAATTTATATGTCAGATGAGTTTTTTGCTGACAGCAAAGTACTCCAACATTTAAAATATAGCAGTATAGCCTTGTATAAGTTGGGAATCTTATAAAGAAAAAGTAATGTTACTTTACCCCCACCAACAGAGTTTCCTCTATCACTCTTTACAGGGCAGCAGGGTATCATGGATACAATGCTGGTTTTGGAAATAGGAAGATTTGGCTTTAAATATTGCCTCTGATACTAGCTGTATGACTATGGTCCACTCAGTTAATCTCTTTGCCTCAGTTTCCTCCTCTATAAACTGAGAATCTTTGCCTAAACTATGATCTATGAATCTGAGGTTACAGAATTTACAATAAACTTGCTGCACTCAAATAGCATTCCTCACAACACATGCCCAGTCAAATTAAAACTGAAAACTGTAACTGTCTAGACAGAGAATTTATATCAAGTGGCTAAGGAGTACAATAGATAGAATGCTTGGCCTAGAGTCAAGAAAGCCTGATTTCAAATCCCACTAAAGATAACCTACTAACTGTTGACCCTGCACAAGGTATTTAATATCTACCTTCCTCAGTTTCTTCAAGAGTAATATGGGATAAAAATAATACCTACTTCCCAGGATTGTTGTGAAACTAAAATGAGATATTTGTAAAGAATGTAGCATGGTCACTGATGCATAGTAGGTACTTAATGAAAAGATCATTACTAATAAATAATATTAATAAATAGAATATTTAGAATGGAATATTAATAGAAATAAAAATTCCCTTATATTTCACCATTACCATCACCATTTTGACTGAACTAGATGATTTTTCAGTAAAACTGATGGACAACTCAGTGACAAAATTAATCAAGCCATCTGTTGAAACAATGGGACTATTGTTGAATGGATTCAACTTATTCATTATGGTCAGTTAAGTCACAAGTATGGACATATGCAAAGCTAGAACTATTCAACAGGACTAGAAATTTAGAACAAATAGAGATTATATCAGCAGTCAATGTGAACTATTTTATTTTGCATATGAAAAAACTGAGATAGGTTATGACCAAGAACACATAACTGTCATGGATCAAAGCCTAAATTTGAAACTAGTTCTTTTTAGGGTTAAATCAAGGCCTTTCAGTAACTAAGAAGACAAACAACAACAACCCAATTGTTTATCAGATTTTTTTATTGTTATCAGAGGAGATTTATGGTAGATACTGGGCCTATATCCCAAAGAAATACTAAAGAAGGGAAAGGGACCTGTATGTGCCAAAAGGTTTGTGGCAGCTCTTTTTGTGGTGGCTAGAAACTGGAAAATGAATGGATGTCCATCAATTGGAGAATGGTTGGATAAATTATGGTATGTGAACATTATGGAATATTATTGCTCTGTAAGAAATGAACAGCAGGAAAAATACAGAGAGGTTTGGAGAGACTTGCATGAACTGATGCTGAGTGAAATGAACAGAACCACAAGATCGCTGTACACTTCAACAACAATGCTGTATGAAGATGTATTCTGATGGAAGTGGAAATCTTCAACATAAAGAAGATCCAACTCACTTCCAGTTGATCAATGATGGACATAAACAGCTACACCCAGAGAAGGAACACTGGGAATTGAATGTAAACTGTTAGCACTACTGTCTTTCTACCCAGGTTACTTATACCTTCAGAATCCAATTCTTAACGTGCAACGAGAAAATTGGATTTACACACATATATTGTATCTAGGTTATACTGTAACACATTTAATTTGTATGGAATTACCTGTCATCTAGGGGAAGGGGATAGAGGGAAGGAGGGGAAAATTTGGAAAAATGAATACAAGGGATAATGTTGTAAAAAAAAATTACTCATGCATATGTGCTGTCAAAAAATATAATTATAAAATTAATTTTAAAAAAGAGATTTATGGTAGAGCAGATTTTTAAAAAGTAATTATGCTACCATACAAGGAAGTTTTTAAGGCAAAAGTAAAAGTCAGAGAGAAGCCTATTAGCATTCATAGATGACTATTGAGTCTCCATCAGTCAGCATTTAACATATCCAACCTTGACATTTCAAAAAGTGAACTTAGTATTTCACCCCAGAATCTACTTTTCCTCCTCACATCTTTTTTTTTCTTTTAAGGGTATTGCTGTTCTCCCAGTAATACAGACTTAAAATCTCAATATTTTCTTCCCCATATTATTGGCAATTCTTCTCAGTTACAACTCAAAGATATCACTTAGGTGTATCCCTTTCTCTCCTCTCCCTTAGCCTCCACCATAGTAACTAGGTGGCAAATTATATAAAATCCTAGAAATATTATCAGAAGTATCTGAGTTCAAACTTAGTCTCAGCCAATTCTTAGCTGTGTGATCCTGGACAAATCAATTAAATTATTTCTCTGTTTCCTCATCTGTAAAAAAAAAAAAAAAAAAAAAAAAAAGAAAAAGAAAAGAAAAGGGAATAATAATTGCACCTACTTCATAGGACTAATTTTTTAATAATCCTAATCATAAAATTATTGTGAGGATAAACTGGGATATTTATGTTTAGCACACTCCTCAAAATATAATAGATGCTTAATAAGTGCTTGTTCTTTTCCCCTTAAAAGTCTATTCCCAATTATCGTAATCCTTCAAATTGGTTTCTCTGCATCTGCTTATCTCTATTTTTATCTAATTGGCAAAATTATCTCCTGATGGTACAGATCTTTTGCTCTTTTGCTCAAAAATCATGAGAAATAACTTAGAATTTCTAGTCTAAAATATTAACTTTCAGGCCTGGAATTTTATGTCCTACAGAGTCTGCCTATAACTTTTCTCTGCAGTCTTATTTCACATTCCTCATCATCACTCATTCTACATTCCAACAAAATGGCCAATTAGCTATTCTTCAAGCTTAAGATGCTATCTTCAGTCTCTATACATGTTAGAAGACTTTCCTCCATCTCTAAGTACATACTTTGTACCATTTCTGTTTTTCAGAATCCTTCTCTTCTTTTGAAGTCCCATTTTGAAAGTGCTCTCTCCTCACATTTTCCTAGAATACTTCATATTTCTCCATTGTTCTCAACATACATAAATATATACATAAATACATAAATTTCATAAATATGAAATGCATTCTTTCTTCCAGAGCCCCACAGCCCCTCAAATCCAAGATGCATGAATATGGGACTCCATCTAGAATGGATTATAGACTTCATCTAGTTCAATGTATTTATTTTAAAGATAAGTAGACTGAGACAGAGTGACAAAGAGGCAAGGTTTGTACTAAATGGCAAAGTCAGGATTCACACACATGTATTTTAACTCTAAAAACTGATAGCTACTTCTAGCCTACCATTCTATCTCCTCTATTTATAGACAGGGCTTCCTCTAAACCTCCAAGGATTGGTATTATTCTAAGTGAATTCTTAAAGTTTTCTAGAATAGTTTTTTGTTTGTTTGTTTTTTTTGCCAACCATTCCTGGCAGCTTAAAGTGGGGTCATAGAGTCACAGATTTGGAGCTGGGAGAATCTCAGAAGTCCTCTAATACAATCTCTCCATTTTGTAGGTTAGAAAACTGAAATCTAGCAAGGTTAAAATGGACTTGCCTAAGCTCACATAACATAGCATATAATAGGACCAAGATTTAAACCTAGAGATCTAGTAATTCCAATACCAGCACTTCTAACTCCATACCATTTTCATGTAACAATATTCCCAAACAAATTCTTGTTCAATAAATTCTCCTTTTGATCTTGCCTAAAATCAAAAGGGGTATTTGGAATGATTCATTTATGCATTGGCAAAATAAGTTTTCTTGGAGTAAAAAAGATTTGAATATGAATCCTGCCTTAGATGTTTCCTTGCTTTTGACCTTGGACAAGTTACAATCTGTCTGAAATTCAGTTTTCTCACTTGTAAAAGAGACTATAAACTTGATGATCCCAAAGTTTACTTCTAATTTTATTTATATTTTTTCTGCCCTTCCACAATTGTTTTTGTGGTACAGTGGAAAAACAATGGACTCAGTCATAAGAACTGTGTCTCCTGTTCATAGAATTGGTTCACACAATTCGGCTAAGTTCAATTCTCTAAATCACTATTTCTTTCTCTACAAAATGAGGCTGTTGTTGCATGATAGCTCACAGGGATGATGTGAGGAAAAGCTTTTTGTAAGTGGAAGTTATTGCCAGTGAGAAGTAAGGACAGATTTTCTTCATTTTCTTTTTCAAATATGACTTTCCATAGACCAAAGTTCTTTTCCTTTTAAATTTTCAGGTGACACAATCTCATTTGCTCTACCATGGGACTATTTCCTTCCCAATGGTGATTACAACTATTTTCTTTCTGTTATTAAGATGGATTAAAGTATTATAGTATGAACAACCAATCTGGTAACAATATCATTACTAGGGCTTATGCATAAACTAGATGTTCAAAAACACGTGGGAGTAAGGAATTTGGGGCTAAGATGGAGAGAAATGCTGAATAGGAAATGAACCGTTAACTCAGGGTATTAATGTCTGAGACTTTTTATTTTCTGGCACATCCAAATTACAGATTCCAGAAAGACCCTGCATCAGGCTACAAATGTGGTCAGCAGGGATGAAAAATTGCTATAATTATTGGTTATGCACTGCTGTGTTTTTTTTTTTCATTTCACAAGTGGGGCAAAGTCATGTTAGGTTTTTATTATTTAGGAGTCAGGTCAAAAACCTATTCCTAACTTTAAAAGGATAAACGAATTCAGGGCCCCTGATCATGTTCAAGTATATCAGTATGGATGTAGAGAGATTACTACATATCTATATCTATATATTTATATATATATATATATATATCTTAAAGATTTTAGCTGATATTCCTAATGAACCTATCTGTACTCAGTAAGGATAAAGTAATTCTTTATCATTATTTCAAAGAATTTAATGGGATATAAAGAGTAAAAATCAAAGTACTGCCTATTTATTTATTTATTTAGTTCCATGACAATCAAACTATTTTGAAAAGGTAAAAAAATAATAATAATAAAATATCTGAAGGAATAAAAATTCAAAAATATTTAGATCCATAATGAAAGAAACAGAAATCAAGGGGATCTAAGCAACAGCACATCTCAAACTATGCAAAAATCATCAAAATGATTTATCACTAGGTAAAAAAGTAGAGAGGACTAACAGTAAAACATATTAGCTGTTAAAAACTTTCAGAAGCAAATGATCCAAGTATCCTGGTGTTTGTTACAAACTCTCAAATCCTCAGCTAGTGGGTGAATAACTCTCTATTTAATAAAAACTTCTGGAAAAATAGGAATGCAACCCAGAAGAAACTAGTTTTAGACCAACATCTCACATGATAGGCCAAGATAAGTTACAGATAAATGGGTTAGGGCAAAATTTCATGATCAGACAAGACAAAAAGTCAAACACAGAAGATATGAAATAATTTTAACTACATAAAATTTTTAAAGTTTTGCAAAAACAAAACAAAAATGCACTTAAAATTAGAAGGGAAGCATGTGCTCAAAATTTCTTTGCTAATTGTCTCATTTTCAAGAAATGTAAATAATATATACAGTCGTAAGGATAAGAGCTTGATAAAGGATATTAATAAGCAGTTTTCAAAGGATAATATTCAGTCTAGCAAGAACCATATGAAAAATGCTCCAAATCAGTAATAATTAAAGAAATACATTAAAATAATTCTAAGTTTCCCCATCATACCTTTGAAATTAATAGGGATAAATAAAAAGAAAAAATGACAAATGTTGGCAAGATTATAAGAAAGCAGGCACTTTAATATATCCTGGTTGGGGCTATGAATTAGTTTGGTTCTAAAAAGCAATTTGGAACTATACCTATAAATCTAATAAATTGTGCATATTTTTGACCTAATGATACCATTAAGCAATACATATATCAATAAGATTAAAGAAATATTTTTTAAAATTCATATGTATATATATATATATATATATATATACATAAGCTCTTTTTATGATAGTAAGAACTTGAAGTTAAAGAGAAACCATCACTGGGAAATAGCTAGCATATGCCTATATTATTGTACTCTAAGAAATAATGAAAGAGTTTGTGTCAGAGAAACCTGGGAAGTCTTGTATTAACTACTGAAAATGAAGTGAGCAGAACAAGAGAACAATTTGTATAATAGAGATAATATAAAAGTGATCAATTTTAAGAACTTAGATTAGTACAATGACCAATCATTATTCCAGAAGACCAATAATGAAGTATGTTATCCAGACTTCCTGGTGGAGAAGTGATCCAGGAGAGGAAGAGAAAAAGCCTTATATTAAGTGCTGCCTATATGCCAGATACTGTGCTAAACAGTTTACAAAGAATGTTTCATTATCTCATGGACTCAAGGTGAAGAATGAGACATAAATTTTTGGACATAGTCAGTGCAGTTTTAATTAACTATGGATATTTATCATACAAGCATTTTTTCTTCCTTTTTTCCGAATAAGCATAGAATGGGGGAAGGAGAGAAAATAAATTCTTAGTAATTAGAAAAAGTAAAATAAAACAAGAGGTTTAAAAGGAATTGTTTGGATAGTACAGAGATTAGATTAGATGAAATGTACATTCAGTAGATTTAAGTGGCTATCTTTAATGTTTTAAGCATCAACATTCTTGAAGAATGTGACCGAAATTTTCAGTTCTTTTTTAACCTTTTAAATTTTTACAATGAATGTCTAAGAGTCATTAGTGTTTTATGTCTAAAAGAAAGAAATAGTTGTCCTATAACTGATTTACATAATACATTTAGTATTTTTCTGCTTCTTTCTAGACATGAGGCAAATCTCAACTTTCCCAGAGCTCTAGATTGGAGACATAAAGAACAAGGGAGTTTATTTTTTTTTTAAAGATGCTGACATTTTTTAAAAATCAATTTGGTCCAAATATGAACCCAGATATGGGGTTTCTGAGTGGGCAAGGATATCTCTAGCCCTTAACCTTAACCAGTCTTTTGTTATTATTCTTTCTTAGAAGAAACACTGTGTAACATAAAGAGTATTGGATTTGGACTTGGATGACTTGGATTTAAATGCCTTGTATGATGCTAATTGAGTGACCTGAGAAAATCTCTTAATCTGTAAAATGGGGATTACACAACCTATATTATCTACCCTTTATATTGAAAAAGGCCTTATTAAATCCAAAAATGCAATGGAAATGTGAGTTTACTACTAGGTCCTAATTGCTAGATCTTAGTGCCTGAAGAATAATGATTCAAAAGCCTCTGTGGATTCACACTTGCCTTTTATATTCATGTCATTCAACATTTTAATAACAAAAATGCTTTGAAGACCATAAAATAGCTTCACAAATATTCTCTCTGGAAATGTTTTCTCTGCTGCTCCCCACCTAAGTATGTATGACATATGACATAATGCACTTAAGTGCCAAATGCTGGGGATTTGATCTGACCCCATTAGATCACATTAGTCTAACTATACAGTGGCTAATTGGAACACTCAGTTACTTGAACATTGAATGGAAGGCCAAATGCCTTTAAAAGCATAATGACTACAGGGAAAGGAAAAGTTGACTTAGTTTCCTCTCTTCCCTATTCTTCAATAGCTGCTTGCCTCTGCAGTTAAAATGCAAATGTTGGATAGAGTTCTAGAGTACCAAATCATGAAATATTTTTGTCATGGCACTTGTTAATTTAACCAAAACAATGCCTCCTCCCTCACTCCAAATCTTATTTTTCCAAAGTATTGTGCAAAAAGAAAAGAAAAAAGGGGGATGTTAGTAAACCTTAATATAGTAGCTCCTTAGAAACGTCATTATTTTTTTCATTTTCCCTGCATGTCTAGTGAACTAGTGTTCATGTGTTTCTTGAGAAGAAAAATTCTAAGATACACACACACACACACACACACACACACACACACACACACACAAGTGTGTGTTTATATATGTGTTGTGTATGCATGTGGTTATGATTTTTTATCATAAAATAATAGTGCTTCCATAAGTATATAAGAACCATAGCTATCTTTTAAGCATATGAATAGATCAAAGGTCTACAATAGAAATGTAAATTGAGAAATGGAAAGGACTTTAGAGTTAAAGATGAGAAAATAGAACTAAATAAATAATTATCTATGTGACATTCAAAGACACAGAAATTAGAGCAAAGATAAACCTTGAACTCAGTGTCCAGAAGACTATATAAATTGCAGAGAACTTGGAATAGGTTCAGGTATGCTCTCATTCTTGCAAATGAACATTCCCTTTAAGGGTAGGATCTCCCCTTAATGTGGTAATGCTCATCTCAGTGTTAGTTGGGCACATTCTGCCCACTCTCTAGGGTCACTTAAGTAGATGAGTTTATTAGGATTGTAGCAAACATGGCTTGACAACTCTCTCAGAATGAAGCCTGCTGCAAATTTCACCTCTGGGTTCCAGGGGTGCCGTGAGAGGTTTGAGAGGTCACTTCTCTAATGCCATCTGCTCAAGCCTCCACCAGTTGTATCTTATTTCTACTTATAATTATATATATGAAATTATACAATTGTAATATATTATGTGCTAGACACTGTGCTAATTACTTTATAATTATTATCGCTTTTGATCTTCACACAGCTCTGGGAGGCAAGTGCTGGTATTATCCCCATACCACTGATGAGGAAACTGAGGTAAATGGGGTTAATTGATTTGCCTGGGTCACAGAGCTCATAGGTGTCTGAGATCAGATTTGAATTCAGGAAGATGAATCTGACTTTTTCCAGGCCAGCCATACTATCCATTATGCCAAGCTAACTACCCTTTCTATGCCATCTAGCTTTTTTAACCAGTTAATTTCTAAGTTACATCCATTAGCTTTAACAAAGAGATACTAACTTCTAAGATGTAGCAATAAAAAAGCACCGATATTTCTACCCAATACCTTGAAGGCACATTCTCCCCTATCCCACCTTAGTTTCTATACAGCACTAACCCCACCAAGATCATTTCCAGACAGAGAACTGCAGCCAGAAGAGTCTTCATGCAAGCTACTGTTGGTTAGGATCTGGAAAGTCATTCCTTGACCCTCAGTGCATTCATACTAAGCTGGCTGCAAAACTCAAACACTAGATCTCCTCAGTGCCCCAATGTCACTATGTCAGGTCTTCCAACAGAAACAAAAGAAGGAAGGAAGGAAGGGAGGGAAGAAGAGATGAAGGGAGGGAGGGAGGGAAGAAAGAAGGAAGGGAGGGAGGAAAAGAGGAAAGGAAGGGAGGAAGGGAGAAATGAACAAATGAATGAAGTGTGTGGGATGTAGGAGACCCTTACACAAAATGACTACTCAGAGATCACTCAAAATAGAAAGCAGAAAAGTCGTTTATTATACCTCCGGAGGATGAGCCATTCTATCACTAGATAAGGGAAAGAGAAAGCTAGTGGTAGGAGGGCTAAAGAAGTAGTAAACATACTCAGCTTTTATTTTATATAAGAGATTACATCACAAGTAAGA
This sequence comes from Sminthopsis crassicaudata, assembly GCF_048593235.1. Classification (NCBI taxonomy): domain Eukaryota; kingdom Metazoa; phylum Chordata; class Mammalia; order Dasyuromorphia; family Dasyuridae; genus Sminthopsis; species Sminthopsis crassicaudata. The sequence continues at coordinate 404,473,610 of NC_133618.1, read as the reverse complement.
GAGCATTGAGAAGGGGAGGGGGAGACATTTAATTGGTTATTGCTATTAGGAGAGATTGGAATGAAAGGTTTCTGTTTTTCCGAAATCACCTGATTTCTAGGAAACAGAAAATCAGGCCTTCACGCTTCAAATATAGCTGGCAAGGCTCAAGTACATATGAGCCTGCACACATTATACAGGTCATAGGGGAAACACAGAAATAATGAAAGTAAAATACAGAAAAAGAATTCACATATTCCTGTAAGTTCTTCACCTTATCTTCTATTCCACACAGAAGGAACTAAGGAAAGAAGGGAGGGAGGGTTTAGGAGAGGAAGGAATGCAGGAAAGAATGCAGGAATGCAGGAAGGAATGCAGGAATTTGGGAATGCAGGAAGGAAGGAAGGAAGGAAGGAACGAAGGAAGGAAGGAAGGAAGGAGGGAGGGAGGGAAGGAAGGAGGAAAGATACACTTATTAAGCATCAATTATGTGATAGGCATTGTGCTAAGCACTTTACAAGTATTATCAGAAGGGACAGCAGCTGAAGAGATGGCTGTGGTTCTGGTCATCTACTTTATGAAATCATTCTTAGCTCTAGCTATTCAGCCAATCCAAAAGGCTTCTCCTCATCATATGTTTAGCAGATCAGAACCAATTACAAAATATCCAAATGTGTTCAAGTCACTTCAAGGCATTCCCATTTCACATTTTTATACTTCTCCAAAAACAGGCTCCTTCTCTTCTTCCACATGGTTAATAACATCAGAGGCATTCTGGGCATGAGTCAAATCTCAGTAATGGGATCATATAGCTAGTGCTAAAAGGGACTCAAAGGCCATCTGCTCCCACCCATTCATTTTACAGAGATACATAGATAATAAAGGTTAGAAAAATGCATGTCAAACGGATTTTGGCATATGCTGTAACCTCTGAAATACATTATAGAGATAGCAATGTTCAACCACTTCTTTCCTTACCAAAGCTCAGCATAGCAGATCTTAAATGGTCTGAAATATAAGCCTCAATCTTTCCTAAATTTACCAGTTTTATTCAGAAGTCTGGTATTCTTATGACAGAAGCATTCTAATTTGAACCATGAGAGGTTAACAGGATAGCATCTTCTTGCTTTTCTCATATTCAAAGCATTAAAATTATGACACCACAAAATAGTAATGAGTGCTGAAAAAGAGGACATCATAAATCTGTTCAGGGGAGAAATTATTGTGTAAGGAAGAAGTGCACTGTGCAAATTTCACCTTTTCTTATTATATTCCTGAACTCATAGTCTTGTGATCTTCTTGCCATGCCCAGAATATTTAGTGTCTTATCTGAGAAAAAAGCTCAAATTCATTAGAGGTCACTAATGTAATACTTTTCATTTTACTTTTAGTGCTCTAAACCACTCTCTCTCTCACCTGAGTTCAATCTCAATGGCATTTTCTCCTGATATGAAATAACAAAGGTTATTTTGCATACTTTCAACACTAACCTTTCCTATTATACCTTTCAGCAAAAGAGCTTGAAGATATCCCCTCATGCCGACAATATCTTTGTCATTTTTTGGCAATTGTATTATTATATTTCCTTCCAGCTTCCTACTTTTACATAACAGACTATTTGAATTGGAAGAGCCCACAGGCATCATCTAATACAAACAATCATTAAAAAGTTAGTTATATCTTTAGTTTTCATATCACCTTTATTCCTCAACACATCCATTCTATTCCACCATCCTTTCAGAAGGGCCATTGTTTATGGAAAATAAAAAACGAAAGGAAATATAAAATTCAGTCCGACAACTAACAGTTAAATACCACAATATGTGAACTGTTCTTCACCCCTGCAAAAAAGGGAATGTTGCTACATGAGACTTGTTAGTGTTGTTCTTAGACAGTTACTTTCAATCATGTCCAACTGTCTGTGACCCCATTTAGCACTTTCTTGGCAAAAATACTAGAATGGTTTGCCATTCTACAGATGAGGAAACTAAGGCAAACAGAGTTAAGTGATTGGAACAAGATCACATAGTTAGTGTCTGAGATTAAATTTGAACTCAAGAAAATTAGTCTTCCTGACTCAAAGCCTGGTGCTCTATCTACTGCATTACCTATCTGGGTGAGACTTGCACATTATTTATTATTATTATTATTATTATTATTATTATTATTATTATTATTATTATTATCATTCAGCTTTCAGTTTGGGGTTTTGTTTTGGTCATTATTATTCTCCATTTACACTGTTGTAATAGTATAATAACTAGTATTTCATAATATCTAACATTTATAAAGCACTTTGCAAATTTCTCATTTAATCCTCAGAACTGTGAGAAATACGATTATGCTCATTTTACAGATAAGAAAATTGAAGGTCAGAGAATCTAGTCTTAAGGAGAAAGAAGACTAATGAATTCCTTACTCCAAGTCCAAAACTGTCCAACTGACCACCCACTTGTTTTACATAATAAACCTTCTATAATTTCATTTTCATTTTTACCATGACCCTCTGTATTCTTCATATTTATTATTTCTTATTAGTGCAACAATTTAGCATTGCATGTATATATCACAATACAATCCATTCCCTAATCACTGGGTATCAATTTGACTTTTGATTCTTTAATTTTATGAAAAATTATAATTATTTTAAGTATATTTGACCTCCTTTTCTTTATTTCACTTAATTGGTATATATTTTTGGCAGAATCTCTGGATAAATTATGGGTATTTTATTTACTTTCTAAGCATTACTGTGAGTTGCTTCTCAGAATGATTAAATCAATTCATAGTTCACTAATTGTATATCAATCTGCCTGTATTTCCATAGCCCTTCCAACACTATTTTCATCTTTTGTCATCTTTGTTAATTTGATGGGCATGCAGTAAAACAACATATTGTTTTTATTTTCATTTCTCCTGCTATAGTGGTTTGGAAGAAATCTTTCATATGGTTGTGAATAGTTTGCAATTCTCCTTTTGATATCTGTCAGTTTGTGTTGAGCAATTTTCTTTTGAGTAATGACTTCTGATGTCATATGTTTGTATTAGTTTTCCATTTAAATATCAACCTTTTCAGATATATTTGATAAAAGTGTATTTTTTTCAATATAATCCTTCCTTTCTTATCTTAGCTACATTCATTTTGCTAGTAAAAAAGCTTTTTACTTCAAGTAATTGACATATATTTCTTCATTTGTGATTGTCTATCTTCCTTATTAAAAATCTACTTATTTTATGAATTAATAATCGGAGGCCCAAAAGAAAAAAAAGTAATTTATAAGAACATATCCGTGTTCTGGTATTCTTTCTACTGCCCTATTGATTTGAGGAAATCTAAAAAATCAAAGCATACATAAAAGCAAATACTTTTAAAAAAATCATTCAACCTATGGCCCAGTTTCCTATGATATGGGTTTGCAAGGATCAGGTCAAATCAAGGGAATCATCCCAAAAATTTTGCTTCCTATTTTGGCTCATTAAGATGACAAACAGAAATCTCAGAGCACAATTTGCATATATCTCTAGAGAGAGGGATAAAAGTATCCCTATATCCCATATAATCACTGAAGGTTATGATGCATTTATCACATACATACCAGATTTTATTCCACTTCAGAGAAAATACAAAAAATCACAAATTCTTAGGTATCTGTGAACAATTACAGAATATACATGAAAGCTTCTTATGAATCCATAAATAATCAATACAATTCTCTTTTATTATCTGGTGAATCCCACCCTCTGTTATGCTCCCAAAACCCACTAGGATCATCACCAGCATGTGGTTCAAAGTTTCCTTTGAGGTTCACTGAATAGAAATTTCCCTCTTAATTTCAATGTATTATGGAATATTGAACTACTCTCAAGACAAATACCAAGACTTGCATTGATCAGGAAATCTTTCTCCTTTGACTGAAAAACCATAGATGAAGACCCTCAAAGTTGAGCTTGCAAAGTAGGGAATCAACACTTCAGGAACTCTCACCACTGGCTATAGGATTCCATTCTGTGGCTAGACCAGGGGCCTGTGATCTAGGGATGAGTTAGTAAGTAGGAGTACAAGTGTCTTCAACTTTCTAGACCTTCATTTTTTCTACTATAAAATGAATAAGTTAGAATAGATAATCTCAAAGGTCACTTTGGTTTATATAGTGCTTGTGGTATGAGGAGGGGGGGAAAAAAAGCACACAAGTTGCTCTACAAGGGGAAAAATAATTTTTTTTTGGCATTGGATTTAAAAAAGAATTTATTAACTAGATATATGGAACATTAGGTAATACAATGGGCAATGTTTTCAACTGTGGTTTTGCAAAAGATACAGAAATAGTCTTCAAATAGAAATTACTTATATCAACCCTCTATAAAAGTTGAGAGTATAACATTAAATCCTCACTCAGTGACACCTAAATTAGATTTTATTCAGTATATTTTGCAGCCTGTTTTTTACCAAGTCAAAGCTCAGAGGATTTAGAACTGCAAAGTACTTCAGAAACCATGAAATCTGATCCCTTCATTCTACAGGTAAGAAAACTAAGGCCCAGAAATATAAAATGACCTGCCAAGGATCACACAGTTAATAAGTAGCAGAGAAGAAATGGGATTCAAACCTACAGCTTCTGATTTTAAGCCTATTCTTTTCACTCATTTATTTTGTCTCCATGCCATGTCCTATCCACCCACCATTATACAAATTTGTATACACTATCTTCTGTTTTCTTATTACAACACTCATTATTGGATATATATTAGAGAACTGAGGAGAGAGTTAGGATGAAGAGTGCTGTCCACAGGCAATAAAGCTGGTTACAATATTGTTGTGACCAGACCACACATTAGTCAATAGTGTATAATAGAAAGAGCACTGGACCTACAATGAGAAGCTCTGATTTCAAATTCCCATTAGAATGCTTTCAAGTAGGGTCAATTTTTTCTTTCTTTCTTTTTTCTTTTTTTTAATTAATTTTATAATTATAACTTTTTTTTGGACAGTACATATGCATAGGTAATTTCTTACATTATCCCTTCTACTCACTTCTGTTCCAAATTTTTCCCCTCCTTCCCTCCACCCCCTCCCCTAGATGGCAGGTATTCCCATAAGTATTAAATATCTTATAGTATATCCTAGGTAAAATATATATGTGCAGAAGTGAATTTTGTTGTTGTTGTTCTTGTTGTTGTTGCAAAGGAAGACTTGGATTTGGAAGGTAAAAATAACCTGGGGAGAAAAACAAAAAAAATTGCTCACAGTTTACACTCATTTCCCAGTGTTCCTTCTCTGGGTGTAGCTGATTCTGTCTATTATTGATCAATTGGCATTGGATTAGCTCTTTTCTATGTTGAAGACATCCACTTCCATCAGAATACATCCTCATATACTATTGTTGTTGAAATGTATAATGATCTCCTAGTACTGCTCATTTCACTCAGCATCAGTTGATGTAAGTCTCTCCAAGTCTCTCTGTATTCATCCTGTTGGTCATTTCTTACAGAACAATAATATTCCATAACATTCATATACCATAATTTACCCAACCATTCGCCAATTGATGGGCATCCATTCATTTTCCAGTTTCTACCCACTACAAAAAAGGCTGCCACAAACACTTTGGCACATACAGGTCCCTTTTCCCTTCTTTAGTATTTCCTTGGGATATAAGCCCAGTAGTAGCACTGCTTGATCAAAGGGTATGCACAGTTTGATAATTTTTTGTCCATAATTCCAGATTGCTCTCCAGAATGGTTGGATCCATTTACAACTCCACCAAAAATGCATCAGTGTCCCAGTATTCCCACAGCCCGTCCAACATCATTATTTGTCCCTGTCTTCTTAGCTAATCTGAGAGGTATGTAGTGGTATTTCAGAGTTGTCTTAATTTGCATTTCTCTGATCAATAGTGATTTGGAACACTCTTTCATATGAGTGGAAATAGTTTTAATTTCATCATCTGAAAATTGTCTGTTCATATCCTTTGACCATTTATTGGAGAATGGCTTGATTTCTTATAAATTGGAGTCAATTCTCTGTATATTTTGGAGATGAGGCCTTTATCAGAACCTTTAACTATAAAAATGTTTTCCCAATTTGTTACTTCCCTTCTTATCTTATTTGCATTAGTTTTGTTTGTACAAAAGCTTCTTAATTTGATGTAATCAAAATTCTCTATTTTGTGATTAATAATGATCTCTAGTTCCCCTTTGGTCACAAATTCCTTCCTCCTCCACAAGTCTGAGAGGTAAACTATCCTATGTTTCTTTAATTTATATATGATCTCATTCTTTATGCCTAAATCATGGACCCATTTTGATCTTATCTTAGTATGTGGTGTTAAGTGTGGGTCCATGCCTAGTTTCTGCCATACTAATTTCCAGTTTTCCAGCAGTTTTTGTCAAATAATGAATTCTTATCCCAAAAGTTAGGTTCTTTGGGTTTGTCAAACACTAGATTGCTATATTCACTATCTTGTGCTGTGAACCTAACCTGTTCCACTGATCAACTAGACTATTTCTTAGCCAATACCAAATGGTTTTGGTGACTGCTGCTTTATAATATAGTTCTAGATCAGGTACAGCTAGTCCACCTTCATTTGATTTTTTTTTCATTACTTCCCTTGAAATTCTCGATCTTTTGTTCTTCCCTATGAATTTTGTTGTTATTTTTCTAGGTCATTAAAATAGTTTCTTGGGAGTCTGATTGGTATAGCACTAAATAGATTAGTTTAGGGAGCATTGTCATCTTAATTATATTCGCTCGGCCTATCCAAGAGCACTGAATGTCTTTCCAATTATTTAAATCTGACTTTATTTTTGTGGCAAGTGTTTTGTAATTTTGCTCATATAATTCCTGACGTTCCTGTGGTAGACATATTCCCAAATATTTTATACTATCAACAGTTATTTTGAATGGAATTTCTCTTTGTATCTCTTGCTGTTGAATTATGTTGGTAATGTATAAAAATGCTGAGGACTTATGTGGATTTATTTTGTATCCTGCAACTTTGCTAAAGTTCTGAATTATTTCTAATAGCTTTTTAGCAGAGTCTTTGGGGTTCTCTAAGTATACCATCATGTCATCTGAAAAGAGTGATAATTTGATTTCCTCATTCTCTACTCTAAGTCCTTGAATCTCTTTTTCAGCTCTTATTGCTGAGGCTAGCATTTGTAGTATAATATTGAATAGTAATGGTGATAGTGGACAACCTTGTTTCACTCCTGATCTTACTGGGAAAGGTTCCAGTTTATTGCCATTATGTATGATGTTTACTGAAAGTTTTAAATATATGCTCCTTATTATTTTATGGAATAGTCCATTTATTCCTATAGTCTCAAGTGTTTTTAGTAGGAATGGATGTTGGATTTTATCAAATGCTTTTTCTGCATCTATTGAGATGATCATATGTTTTTTGTTAAATTGGTTATTGATATGGCTGATTATGCTAATAGTTTTCCTAATATTGAACCAGCCCTGCATTCCTGGCATAAATCCCACTTGGTCATAGTGTATTATCCTGGGGATGATTTTCTGTAGTCTTTTTCCTAATATTTTATTTAAGATTTTAGCATCAATATTCATTAGGGAGATTGGTCTATAATTTTCTTTCTCTATTTTCAGCCTACCTGGTTTAGGTATCAGTACCATGTCTATGTCATAAAAGGAATTTGGTAGGACTCCTTCAATCCCTATTTTTTCAAATAGTTTATATAGCATTGGAGTTAGTTGTTTTTTTTTTTTTTTTAATTTTTGGTAGAATTCACATGTAAATCCATCTGGCCTTGGGGATTTTTTCTTAGGGAGTTGATTAATAGCTTGTTCTACTTCTTTTTTCTGAAATGGGACTATTTAGACTATTTACTTCTTCCTCTGTTAATCTGGGCAAGCTATATTTTTGAAGGTATTCTTCCATTTCATTTAAGTTATCGAATTTATTGGCATAAAGTTGGGCAAAGTAGCTCCTAACTATTATTCTAATTTTCTCCTCATTAGTGATGAGTTCTCCCTTTTCATTTTTAAGACTATCAATTTGTTTTTCCTCTTTCCTTTTTTTAATCAGATTTACTAAGGGTTTGTCTATTTTGTTGGTTTTTTTCATAGAACCAACTCTTAGTTTTATTAATTAATTCAATAGTTTTTTTTTTACTTTCAATTTTATTAATTTCACCTTTTATTTTTAGAATTTCAAATTTCGTTTTTGTCTGGGGGTTTTTAATTTGTTCCTTTTCTAGCATTTTTAGTTGTAAGCCCAATTCATTGACCTTCTCTTTCTCTATTTTATTCAAGTAAGCCTCTAGAGATATAAAACTTCCCCTTATTACTGCTTTGGCTGTATCCCACACATTTTGGTATGATGTCTCATCATTGTCATTTTCTTGGGTGAATTTATTAATTATGTCTATGATTTGCTGTTTTACCCAATCATTCTTTAGTATAAGATTATTTAGTTTCAAATTATTTTTGGTCTATTTTCCCCTGGCTTTTTATTGAATGTAATTTTCATTGCATTGTGATCTAAAAAGGATGCATTTACTATTTTTACCTTACTGCATTTGATTTTGGGGTTTTTATGTCCTAGTATATGATCAATTTTTGTATAGGTTCCATGAAGTGCTGAGAAGAAAGTGTACTCCTTTCTGTCTCCATTTAGCTTTCACCAAAGATCTATCATATCAAACTTTTCTAGTATTCTATTTACCTCTTTGACTTCTTTCTTATTTATTTTGTGGTTTGATATATGTAATTCTGAGAGTACAAGGTTGAGATCTCCCACTATTATAGTTTTGCTGTCTATTTCTTCTTGCAGCTCTCTTAATTTCTCTTTTAAGAATTTAGATGCTGCACCACTTGGTGCATATATGTTTAATATTGATACTGCTTCATTATCTATGCTACCCTTTAGCAGGATATAATGCCCTTCCTTATCTCTTTTAATTAGATCAATTTTTGTTTTTGCTTGATCTGAGATGAGGATAGCTACCCCTGCTTTTTTGGCTTCACCTGAAGCATAGTAGATTCTGCTCCACCCTTTTACTTTTATTCTGAATGTATCACCCTATTTCAGGTGTGTTTCCTGTAAACAACATATAGTAGGATTCTGGCTTTTAATCCAGTCTGCTAACTGCTTCCTCTTTATGGGGGAGTTCACCCCATTCACATTTATGGTTAGAATGACTAATTCTATATTGCTTACCATCCTGTTAACCCCTGCTTATGCTTTTCTTCTTTCCTTTCCTCTTACCCCCCTACCCAATACTAAACTTGTGAGCACCACTTGCTTTTCACAGCCCTCCCTTTTTTGTATCCTTTTCCCACCTTAAAGTTCTTCCTCTTATTTTACCCCTTTTCCTCACAATTTCTGTATTCCCTTCCCCTTAGCTTACTCCTTCCCACCCCTTTTTCAATGAAGTGGAAGAAGTTTCACTATAAATTGAAAATGTCAATTGATACACACTATGTTCATCCCCCTCCTTTCTTTCTCTCAGATATAATAGGTTACCTTTGCCTCTTCATAAGATGTGGTACCACCACTTTACCCTTTTTTATGATATAATTTCCTTTCCACCTCTGGTTTCTAGGACAAATTATACATGTGTTCTTTACATATCTTTATGGCAGAAATATAGTTCTCAAGATTTCTTTTTACCTTTTTAGAAATCTCTTGAGTTCTATATTTGAAGATCAAATATTTTGTGTAGATCTGTTTTTTTCATCGAGAATAGATGGAATCCATTTATTTCAATAAATGCCCATCATCTTCCCTGGAAAATGATGCTCATTTTTGCTGGGTAAGTTATTCTTGGCTGCATACCAAGTTCCTTAGTCTTTCAGAATATCATATTCTAGGCTCTTCATTCCTTTAATGTGTACCCTGCTAGATCCTGGGTTATCCTTATTGTGGCTCCTCCATATCCGAATTGCTTTTTTCTAGCAGCTTCCAAAATTTTTTCCTTCATCTGATGGTTCTTGATCTTGGCCACTATATTTCTTGGTGTTTTGATTTTAGGGTCTCTTTCAGTAGGTGATTGATGAATTTTTTCAATGTCTATTTTACCCTCTGTTTCTAAAACATCTGGGCAGTTCTCTTTGATAATTTCCTGGAAAATAGTGTCTAGGCTCTTTTTTTCCTCACATTTTTCAGGGAGTCCAATTATTCTCAAATTGTCTCTCCTGGATCTGTTTTCCAGGTCTGTTGTCTTTCCAATAAGGTACTTGACATTCTTTTCAATTGTTTTGTTTTTCTGGATTTTCTTGACTACTTGGTTTCTCCTTGAGTCATTCATTTCTACTTGTTTGATTCTAATTTTCAATGATGTATTTTCTTCACTCACTTTTTAAATATCTTTTTGTAATTGTCCAATTGAATTTTTAAGTGAGTTTTTTTTCTTCTATGGAATTTTTTTCCCATTTCATCCACTTTATTTTTTAGAGAACTGTTTTTTTTTTTCCCAATTCACTAATTTTATTTCTCAATGATATGTTTTCTATATCCACTGTCTTTAAATGCCTGGGATGACTTCTCCAGACTCTCTTGCCAAGGTTCCCTTTCCTTTTCCCATTTCTCTTCTAGCTCTCTTGTGAGAGCCTTTTTGATTTCCTCTATGAGAGTTTTATGTATTGAGGAGCAGAGCATATCCCCCTTAGGGGATTCCTCTGGAGACAGTCTGCTTTTATTCTCCTCAGGGTTTGAAGTCTATTCTCTCTCCATACAAAAGCTGTCAATGTTTAGAGCCCTTTTAAATTTTTTGTTCATTTTGTCAGAGTGGGAATCAAAGAAAACAAATTTACAAGAGAAACAATTGGTCTGTTTCTGGGGGGGTGGGGGGGGAGAATGGGGCTGGATGGTAGTACCAGGCTTTCTCTACAGACTGCCGGAGACAGCAGTGAGGCACTAGCAGGGCAGCGATGGCTGCACTGTGTCTGTGCTCTGAGGCTCTAAGAACGCACTGAGTCACTCCTAGTGGGGGTGACTGGGTCCAGAGAGACGCTACCTTTCCAGGGGTTTTATTCTTTACCTCTGGTGTTTACAGCTTCTGTTTTGCTCTTGGCTTGCTGCCAAGATGGAACATCCACTCTGGGGTAAAGGTCTTTTTGCAGAAACAGAAGAGATCACATCCCTCCCCCCTCTGGTCTGAGCTGTGTGAGCTGCCTGCTTTGCTCTCTCTGCTTACCCTCAGTCTGCGCCCAGTCTGTTCATCCCCTCCCCCGAGCAAACACAGACCTTCTCTGGTGAATTTCAAGGATGTCTTCTGTTAGTGATTATTTGTGGATTTCTTTTCCGGTCAAGCATTAATTCTGAGGCTTGTCATGAACTAAGTTCTGAGAGAAAACGCAGAGTTCGAGCAGCTGTCTGCCTCCACGCCACCATCTTGGCTGGAAGTAGGGTCAGTTTTTTCATCTATAAAATGATAAGGATTAAGAAGGTCCCTTCTGGTTTGAAATTTTATGATCCACTGTAAAAGGAATGTTAAAGGTAGCATGGAGAATACTGTGAGTAAAGTTTAATCCTCCAAGAATGTTTAGAAGTCACCAAACTATTTGCAGGTTTTTTGTTTTTTGTTTTTAATTTTAAACTTAAATATGGGGTATGGGGGCAGCTAGGTGGCTCAGTGGATAGAGCACTAGCCATGAAGTCAGGAGGATCTGAGTTCAAATTTGACCTCAGGCACTTAACACTTCCTAGCTGTGTGACCTTGGGCAAATCACTTAACACCAATTGCCTCAGCAAAAAAAAAAAAATAAAATAAACTTAAATATGAAATAAGAAAAAGAATAAAACAGTACCGTGTGAACAGCGAAACATGAGAGGATTCAAAATATAAAGCAATAAATTTTCATTTCAAAAAAAAGCAATATAATAAATACAATACATTGTGCTCAAGAGTTATACATCTTTTCTTTTCTTTGTTATATTTTTTTCTCTACTGTGCACTTTTTCTTTATTTTTCCTATCTCTCTCTACCCCATAGAAAACATATATATGGATGTATATATGTATATTTGTGTATATATACATTTACATGTCATACATGTATACATACATATATAGATATGTATAATCCTGCACATATATGCATATATACATTCATATGCAAACCTGTAAAACCATGTTATGCTTATTTCAAATTGTTCCCTATTTCTCTGAAAGTGAATAGCATGCTCCTTCATAAATCCAGTTTTTCCATATTTTTTTCAATCCATTGGTTCATCATTTCCTACACTATAGCAATATTCCAACCTAATACTGTCTAGCTATTTTAAATAATCTGAAGAGATCTTGATTAATATGATTGCTATATAATGTAATTTCCCTATTTTTCTCTTTTGATTAAATCTATTTTAGCTTTCACTTTGTCTAAAATTTTGATTACTACCCCTGCCTTTTTACATAATAAATTCTACTCTTTTATGTTTGTATTTGTTATGATAAATTTATGTTCTCATTTTTATAGCATTTCCTGGTAGCAATATATTGTTAAATTCAAATTTTTAACCTACTATCTGTTTCCATTTTATAGGGGAGTTCATTCCATTCACATTCTAAGTTGTAATTGCTTATTATATATTTTCCTTCTTCCTATTTTCTCTCACTATCCTTCTCACACTATTCTATCCTTCCTCACTCTTCTACTTTACTTCTATCCATTTCTTTGCACTCCTATTCCTTAACCTAGCAAACTCTCCAAGAATCTTTCCTTCATCCTCTCCCTACCACCCTATTCCCCTGCCTTCTTATTGCTTTCTGACCTTAGTTGGCTTTCATATCCATATATATGTATATAATTCCTTCTTTAGCCTATTATGAAGAGAGTAAGATTTCAGTCCTACTTATCCTGCATCTCACTAACTTCTGTATCAACATTTCATTTTTTAAAAAATCTTATTTGTATGAGACTATTATTCTTCTTATCTCTCTCTACATAGTTTCATTTTATTTTTTTTAGAATTACCTCATCATACTCAGTTCAGTCCAAGCCTTTCTATCAAACTATTCAAATAAAAATGATAATTATAAAAGAACTTCCTATATAAGAAAAAACAATTTGATCTTATTGAATCTATTATAATTGGTTTGTTAGGATTACTAGGTGAGAACTCAGGTTGTCTGGATAGTGACAAGGTGAGAATTCAGGTTGGACAATTACAAGGTGAGAACTCAGGTTGACTTGATAGAAGGAGCAAGCTCATTGGCTGAAGTAGTTCTTCCCAGAAGCCCTTGCATTATCCCACGCCCATTCTCTGGGAGAATAAAAGAGAGGACACCCAGAGATAGAAGAAGACTCTGCATTGCATCAGGCTTGACGGGGCTCTCTGCAGGAAGGGAAGTCACTTCTCTGGACAAGAGTTAACAGCAACTGCCTGGAGACTACGGTTCGTTACAGGAAGAAGAATCTGTCTGAGAGATTTGAGTAGACACAGCAGATCTCTTCCCAGAGAGCGATCAAGCAGCTTCTAGAGACGACAGCTCGCTACAATTGGCGTCCACACGTGGGGCAAGGACTTTTGCTTATTCTGACAAGAGGAGCTAGACCAGACCTTCGCAATTTGGCGCCCGAACAGGGACAGACACGGTCCTGATTCCAGTGGAAAAGCTTCCGATCTAGATCTCAGTCTCTCTGACCCAGAACCGTGAATAATGAGGAAACTTTGATAAAGATTAAGTGAGCGTGCTAATAGATAAATAAGGAATTTAACTTGTTAAGGGCTAAACCAGGAATCTCTTATAGCTGAAATGGGGCAGATGTTAGCTATATTCAATCCCTGGACCTCAGCCGACTCAACCCCAGCCCCAGAAGCAACCTCAGCTCCACCCCCATTCAGGAGTGGTACTATAGAGAGTATAATCAAGATAATTGAGGAGCATTGGTTCTTAATAGTTATATTTTTTCTTAGATGTTATATATCAAAATTTCCCTTGAGTTCTGCTTCACAAAAATTTGAGTCTTTGAATTTGTTAAATATTATTTTTTTTCCATTCAGGATTGTACTTAACTTTGCTGGGTAAATCGCCCAGTGGCCATGATCCCAACTCTTTTGCTCCATGAAATACAGTATTCCAAAACCCCTAATCCTTCATCATAGTAGCTGTTAGGTCTTGTGTAATCTTTATTGTAGCTTCATTATATTTATTTTTCTTGTTTCTTCCAATATTTTCACCTTAATTTGGGATCTTTGAAACTTGTCTATGATATTCCTGCAAGTTTTACTTCTAAAATCTCTTTCAGGTAGTGATTGCTCAATTATTTTCTTCCTTAAGTTGTTGATTCTTTATTTAAAGTTAGCTAACTTTCTTTGCAAAGTTTTCTTGTTCTTCTTGGATTGCTCTTATTTTTCCCTAATTTTTTTCTTGATTTCTCTTATTTTTTTTATATTTTATTTACTTATTGTGTTTGTATATACATATTCTGTTCCATTCCTTTCTTTATTCTGTGTGTATCCCTGTTTCAAAGGTATTGCTTTTACTTTTAGCAACTATTAGTGTGATCAAGTTCTAGTTCCTAGAGAATAATGCCCCAAGCATCAGGTCTTTATTACTATTATTTCTGAGGTTTATTTCAGGATTCAACCTTGGGCTCTCTCCTCCACTCCTAAGCTGACTAGAGTGTCCCACCTAGGGACTTACTCCATTCAGGTCTCTCTAATGGCTGAAAACTAACAACTGTCTTATTTACCCTGTAACTCAAATCCTGCTCTCCTGCTGGTGGTCACCACATCCGGTAGGCTTCTTGTCCCTCTATTACTACATTCACCAGATGTGTTCTAGCTTTCTCTCTCCCACAGCGGCAGTACAGTCCAGGATGCATCTGGTCAGCACAATTGTCCTTCAGTCTTCTCCAACTCTGCCATCAGTCTCTCACACTGTCTGTGAATTGAAAGTTTCTAAGACTGAGGCTGTCTCCCAACACAACTCTCCTTAGGGCTGTTGTCTATTTATTCCAGCAGGGTAGGTTTGGGGATATTTGCACTTCAGGAGGGCTGAACCTCTCTGGCTCTGGAGGTCAAGTCTTCTCTGGGGTCTTCTTAGGTTGTCTTAGGAGAACAATTACTTTAGCCTAACTTTTTGTTTGTTTCTGCTACTCTATATTCTCTTTAAGGCAATGTTGTCTGTTTTTCTGTAGAAAAAATTTGGAGAGCTGAAAGTTTTCTGATCTCTGCCATCTTCTCAGACTTTTCTCTCCAATATTTGTAGTTCTAATGGAAACTTGGCAGGATGATTTGGGGAAAAACAGAAACCAAGATGTTGTTATGCAGCATCCAGATAATGTCAGCCATCAGCATCAGAGTTGAATAAAATGGCTTCTTGAATTATAAACAGTTCCCCTAGCTTCATCTATCCCTCAGCTCCAGTCCTACACCTAAATCTACTGCCCTAGGGGCTACTAATACTTTACCCCTATTCACTTTAGCAAAGGTACAGTTCTGCTCTACTTCCATACTGAGACTGGGATAAAACCTATGCTAATGAACTGGAGGCAACTCAAGACTAACCTAGGCTTAGTCCAAGACTTACCTCAAATTGAAGGGCTGCATCTCCAGGATTCCAGAGTCTAGATTACTCATATCTAAAAACTGAAAAATTCTTGACTCTAAAACAAACAACTCATATACCAGACTTCTTGTCAATTCCTCATCTACAGAAGGTCCATTCACACAAGACCTAGTCTTTTTTCTTAGTATTTGAAAGAGAACTGACCTTATTCACTGCTATATTTCCTACTCACAGGACTCATAGGAGTGGTAACTCAGTCAAAAAAGTGTTATATCTCTATCTTGGATTGAGTGTGGGAGCAAATGTCCATCTCCATTCTCCTAATCCCAGTAATGCATAGTTACCACCTCTCCAAAGCAAAAAGCAAAACAAAACAAAAACAAAAACAAAAAAACCCCACAATTCCTTTACTTGTCACTATTTGTTCTTCTCTTAGAGCATCTATCTTACTCATACTCTGCCCAAATACTGATTCAGCTCTTCTTTTCACTTTCATTGTATCTTCTAGAAATATTATTCTATCATAAACAAACTCTCAGTCATCTTGTCCTTTTTCTTTTCTTACTCTATCCATGTCATGGCACTCAAAATGAATGCTACCCCACCTCTTCCAGAAGATACTGCATTCCCAACCAACTTTTACTAGAATGGATATATATTCTTCCATCTCTTGCAAAATGTAGTGTACCAAGAGTGAGCATTCTTTTTACCCCTCAAAGCCAAACCTTCCTTCCATTAACATCACTCAATATCCTCTAGTCTTTTGAGACTCCCACCATCCAAATACTAGTGACAGTTGTCTACCAAATTTTGTGCTATTTCCCCTCCTTTTTCAAATACATTCTGAGTCTCACAGTCTTCCTCTCAGCTCCAATTCCCCCTTCCTTTATACTCAAGATTTTTAATAAATAGATATTTTCTCAAGTACCTTGGCCTTTAAATTTGTCAATCTATTCAACTCTTGTGATCATCTTAATTCTACCTGTGCCACACAGAAGGCACAACACTGATCTCACTGTGTGTTATTCTTTACTGGTTAAGAATTCTGAAATTCCTCTGACTGTTTCCTTCTAACTCTCCATATTTCCCTGTACTCATTTTTTTTACAATCTTATCTATTCTTGTATTACTTTCCATCTTTCTAAGTCTTAATACTGTAATTATCTAGTTCACATCATATGATCAGTTTTTAAAAGTCTTTTCTTCTTGGTACTTCCACAATGATGCTTTCTCACTATTCCATGTTACAGATCTTGAGCAGCTATAATTACTACCTAGACCAGAAACCAAAAACTGAAAGAATTCTCTCATGCCCAGAACTATCGTCCAAACGTACCACTCCTAAATGGTAATTGCCTCAGTCTTCCAACTCTAGCCACAACTGCCTCAATTATCCATTACAACTAGATTGTAATTCTAGCCACAACTTACTTCACTCCTCAGTCATCTTCTTATCAGCCTCTGTGCTCAAACACCTGTACTCCCTTCCTAACCACCACATTCCACTCCTTTCCATTTCCAGAACCATAATCACATAAATTCTCTCATTACTCCTGGCAAGAGTGTGTTGGCCCTATGCTTCCATTCAACATCCAAATAATTTTCCAAAACAAGACATCTCTCCCTGTTACTCCTTCCCTATGTATTTATCCTCCCTCATTAAACTATGAAGTCTTTGAAGTAAGGTACTTCCTTTGCTTTTTTTATGTGTATGACATTTGTTTAACACAATACTTGCCACATAGTGAATATTAAATATGTTTTCTTTATTTTTTTTAAAAATTCAATTTGACTTCTTCTCAAATGATGATTAACAGAGCTGGAAGAAAGCATACAACCATGCTTACTAGATACACTACAAATTTATATTATTTAATTTCATCTGGATTTTATTTTCTGCTAGAAAATTTAATTTTGTTTAATTTATAATTAAAATTTCTAAAAGAAGTCTTCCAAAACTTCTCTTTCCTCAAACTTCACAAGTTATCTCTTTCCCTTTCTCTCAAAAGAAGAACTTATTTCATATTTTATTGAGAAAACAAAGGCCATTTGCTATGAGTGATCTCTTTTCCCTAACTCTTTATTTCAAAACCCCTTGCTATCACCCTGCAACACACTCCTTTTTTCCTTGACGCAGATCTCTGATGAAGAAGTGACTCTCTTTTTTAACAAGGCCAAAACTTTTATGTGTACTCTTGATCTCAATCTATAAGATCTCTTCCTACCTATTGGTTATTTCCCTAATGGTTACAAATATATCCAAATAACTGCCATATTTAAAAATTCTCTCAACTAATATCCCATCAAGCTATTACCTATATTTCTTCTCCCATTTGCATCTAAGCCCTTAGAAAAAAATCTACATTAATTATCTCCACTTTCTCTCTACTTCAACAATCCTTTGCCACCTGTCTTCAGATTTCATCACTCAATTGCAACTACAATCTTCAAAATAACAAATGATTCCTAAATTACCATACCCCATCACATTTTCTTAGTTGACATAATTCTTGAGCACTCTGAAGTATTTGACATGGTTGACCTTCTCTAGTTTTTCATGCACATTTCTTTTTTGTTTCTCCTATCTGTACAATCTCTCCAGCCTCCTTGAATGCATCAGCATCCATATTGTGCCTCCTACATACTAAACTCAAATTCTGTTCCAGGTTCTCTTCTCTTTTCTCTACATTTTTTCTCTTGGTAATATAGTTAATTCCTATAAGCCTAAATATCAATTCTTTTCAAATCTAGCCTGTTTCTAGCCTGTTTCCTAAACTCTGGTCCCAAATCAGCAACTCCACACCAGACACTTTAAACAGGATATCTATAGACATCATAGAGTCAACATGTCACATACATCAATCATTACCTTCCCCTATATTCCACCCCTCTTCAGAACTTCCCTATTTCTTTTAAAGGTCATTTCAGTCATCTAGACTCAAAAGTATAATTATCCTCAACTCCTTTGTTTTCAATTTTCTTCCTTATTATGAAGCCACACATTCACAAACACGAACATTTCAATGTACCAAGAAAAAAAAAAAAAGATTTGTATTTGAAACTGTGTATTATGTAATATTTTTAAGTATATGCAAATTTAATATCATAGCTGGTAGACAGATTCAGATGCAAGAGGATTTGTAGTCCAACCTTCTTTTTTGACAAATAAGAAAACCTAGGGTTAGATTTGCCCAAGATAAAACAACCAACAATAACAACAACAACAACAACAACAACAACAACAACAACAACAAAATACAATTGTGATTCAAATTCAGGTCCTATGATTCCAAATTAAGCACTATTTTTATGGTATCAAACTCTTCTCCAAAATCATCCATCCTGATCAAGAATAGAATTAGGATAATGGCAGTGAGAGCATCAAATCCTAACCTGCTTGTATGGGTAAATTTTGGAATATTTTTCTGCTCTCTTTTCTGAACTTTTTAGTGTTCTGTTACTGTTTTTCTTCCTTTCCTTCTTTATTTTTTCTTTTCTTTCTTCCTTCCTTCTCTCCTTCCTTTATGCTTTCCTCCCTCTCTTATTTCCCTACTTTCCTTCTTTCTCCTTTCCTCCTTCCTTCTTCCTTTCCTTCCTTCCTTCCTACCTTTGTCTTTCTGTCTTTCCTTCTTTCCTTCTTCCTTCCTTCCTTCCTTCCTTCCTTCCTTCCTTCCTTCCTTCCTTCCTCCTTCCTTCCTTCCTTCCTTCCTTTCTTTCTTTCTTTCTTTCTTTCTTTCTTTCTTTCTTTCTTTCTTTCTTTCTTTCTTTCTTTCTTTCTTTCTTCCTTCCTTCCTTCCTTCCTTCCTTTTTCTTTCTTTCTTTCTTTCTTTCTTTCTTTCTTTCTTTCTTTCTTTCTTTCTTTCTTTCTTTCTTTCTTTCTTTCTTTCTTTCTTTCTTTCTTTCTTTCATCATTATCTCTACATACTAATTTACTGCATAATTCTCCCCGTCAAGATAAAAGTCCTTCCTTAAAAGAAATAAATATAGCCAAATTAAAATAAATTTACACATTCATCATGTCTGAAACTCTTCAGTCTCATTCCATACCACTAATCCATTATCTCTCTATGAATAAATAAGAAGCAGGCTTTATCATCAGTCTTTTCACGTCATGACAGGCTATTACACTGATCAGAATCCTATTATTTTGATGATTTTTCCTTTATATCACTATAGACTCTATACAAATTAGTCTCCTAATTATGCTATATTTTCTGCATTAATTCATACAAATCTTCCAGTGTTTCTCTGAATCTCTCCTTTTCATTATTTATTATGTTGCAATAATATTCTATTCTATTACATATCATAATTTGTTTGGCTATTTACCAATTGATATGATTGTTGATAATTTGCATTTCTTCTTTTGAAAATCTCCTGTTTATATACTTCAATTATTTATCTATTTGAGGAATAACTCTTATTTTTGTATATTTGTATCAGTTCCTTATTTACTTTGGATAACAGACTTTTATCAAAGATTTCTGTCATAGTTATTTCCCTTCTAATTTTAACTCCATTAATTTTTGTTTGTGAAAAACTTTTTAATTTTATATAACTAAAATTGCCCATTTTATCTTTTGTGATTATTTCTATCCCCTATTCACTCAAACACTCTCTTCCTATACTAGTTGTGAAGTGTACTCTCTTCTCCTCAAATTTGTTTATGATAGGATCTTTCATATTTAAGTTATATGTCTATTCATAGTTTATTGTAATAGAATATGAGATATTGGTTCAAACCCAATTTTTCTGCTTTCTAATTTGCCAAGTGCATTCTTCCAAAAGGTGAATCTGTACCTTCAGTAATTTGAGCCTTTAGTTTTCAGAAAAAGTAGGTTGTTGTGTTCATTTCTGAGTCTTGTTTACCTAATCTGTCCCACAATGGGGTGGGGGGTTTCTGGCCAGTGAACCATATAAGGCCTACAAAATCATTTGCTAAGGCAACCACAGGTGATGATGAGCTGAAAGCTAGGTGCAATAACCTCCTACTGCTTCTATCAATTAATAATTGTGTATGGCCTACAAATGATGTTATAAATATCTAAATGGACCTTGGCAGAAAATAAGGTTTCCCACTTCTGTTGTAGAGCAACTTTTTTTTAATTTTTTTTAAATAGTAAGAAATAGTTTTGATGATTACTGATTTTGAAGCATTTTCTGAGATCTAATACTCCTTGGATTACCCTTCATTCCCCTTTTTCACTATTTCCTTAGATATTATTAACCTATTATTCTTTCAGATTAATATTGTAATAATTCTGTCTAGTTATTTAATCTTTTGCAGTCATATTGGCATAGTTCTAGATCTATAGACTAAGTAGTCATATTATTTTCATTATATTAACATGGGCCAACCAGGAAATATTAATATATCTATAATTATTGGCCTATATTTATTTTTATAAAGAGTAGTCTATGATTACATGCCTATAATCCTCATGTATATGTTGTTAGGTGAATTCATAGGCATTTTATATAAGCTTTAGTTATTTTAAATGATTTTTTTTAAAAATCTCTTTTTGATAGGTTTTGTTAGAGAAATGAAGAAATGATTATCTTGTTTTATATTATGTTACTTTCATTATGTTGACTTTTTCAATTAATTTTAAATGGACCTCAAGAGTTCTCTAAGTATCATATTATCTGCAAAAAAAGTGACTTTTTATGTTTTGCTTTTGCTTATTTCTTCAGCTCTATTAACTTTTTTCTTTTCAAAATAGCAAACATTTCTAGAACTATGCCAAATATTTTTGGCAATTCTTTGTTTTTTTTAACTTTTTAAAAAAAGAATTAAATAGATGTTTATTATGTATTTATAACAAGCTCTGGGGAAAATACAAAGTTTAGAGGAGATATTTTGCTGACTCTTACCTTTCTTTCTCTATATGTCATGGATCCCTTTGGCAATATGGTATGTCTCTAGATCCTTATAAGAATAATTTTTGTTATGGTTGGTTTGTAAAATTCAAGTTTGTTTTATTCTCAGCTTTGAATTATTTCCCTCTCACATCTACCTCCCCCAACAACTGAAAAATCAAGAACAACAAAAGCTGTTGCAAATATATATAGTCATGTAAAATAAATAATTACATTAGTCATACACACACACACACACACACACACACACACACACACATACACACACACACAGAATATGCTTCCATGAGTTCTCAGGAGCCCTTCATCTCTCTAACTGGAGGTAGGTAGAATGTGGATATGTCATGGATCCCTTTGGCAATATGGTATGTCTCTAGATCCTTATAAGAATAATTTTTGTTATGGTTGGTTTGTAAAATTCAAGTTTGTTTTATTCTCAGCTTTGAATTATTTCCCTCTCACATCTACCTCCCCCAACAACTGAAAAATCAAGAACAACAAAAGCTGTTGCAAATATATATAGTCATGTAAAATAAATAATTACATTAGTCATACACACACACACACACACACACACACACACACACACACACACACACATACACACACACACAGAATATGCTTCCATGAGTTCTCAGGAGCCCTTCATCTCTCTAACTGGAGGTAGGTAGAATGTTTCATTATGAATCCTCTGAACTCATGTTTGATCTTTGAGTTGACCAGAGTTCCTGAGTCTTTCAAAATTGTTTAACTTTACAATGTTATTTCATTATATAAACCATTCTCCTCATTCATTCTACTTCCTTACTGTCCAGTTAATAAAATTCTTTCCAAGTTTCTCCAAAGTTATTCTTTTCATCATCTTATTGTACAACAGTATTCCATCACATTTACTTCCTATAATTTGTTCATTCATTCTGCAATTGGTTGTCAAGTCCTATTTCTAATTCTTTGCCAGTTACAAAAACAAACAAATAAAAAACAATAACAAAAAGAAAAAAACCCAATATTTTTATGTATTCTTATTTAAGGTTTGTTTTGATTAGGACCAATCTCTCCCTTAATCTTTTCTTCTTTTTCCATTTTCCCTCTTGTTTCTTTGTTCAATTAAATATATTTATATACCACTTTATGTTTTTCCCTTCTTTGACCAGTTCAGATGAGAGTTGTTTTATGTTATTCAGTTCCTCCACTTCTTTTGCCTTTGCTTATTCAGATTTCTACTTGCATACCCTAATTATATAAAATAAATTTTTATATCCTTCTTTTCATTCTTTTATGATCAAAACAGAACAGAACCACTTCTAGGCCTTCTCTCAAATTAGACGCCCTTTATGATTCCTAATGATTATTGGGATCCGAGGAAACACATGAATTATATCCTCACATTAGAATGTGGAAAGTTTACATTTTTAGTCCCTTATGATTTTTCACTAATATTTGTATTTTTATGCTTCTCTTGACTCCTAGATTGTATTTCAAAGTTTATATCTAGTTCTAATCTTTTCATCAGGAGTGTTGAAAGTCCTCTATTGGAAGATTCATTTTCCCCTACAGTTTAGTTTTGCTGGATAAGTAATTCTTGGTTAAAAGTTAATTTTTTGCCTTCTAGAATTTTATATTCCAAATTCTCTGCTCCTTTGTAACAACGAATGCTGAATCATGTGTTAATCTATCACATTGGGCCTTGAATTCTATCTTTCCAACTGTTTATGGTATTCTTTTCTTTGATTGAAAAATTCTGCATTTTTGGCTTTGACATTCCTAGGTGATTTCATTTTGAGATTCAGCAGATAACTGGTGGTATTTATCTTTTTTCACTTTTAATTTTTGATTTCTTAAAATAAATTATCAATGGATTTTTAGTTATGAATTTAGAGAGTATAATGTCTACCCTAATATTGTCTTGTTGAATTGTTGGATTCTATTTGTTTTATTCGGTTTTCAGGAAATCCATTACTTGCATTATGTTTTGTGTCTTTTAAAGCAACAAAGTAGTCTGGTGGATAGAGTACTAGGCCTAAAATCAGGAACACTTAAATTCCAATCTGGTCTCAGAACTTACTTACTTACTAGCTATATGACTAACATCTGCTTGCCTCAATTTCCTCATCTGTACAATGGGAGATATAATAATATCTACTTCTCTAGATTGTTGTGAATCTCAAATAAGATAATTGTAAAGTGCCTAAAACATAATATTATATAAATGTTGGCTATCATCATCATTATACTCTCTTTCAATCTCTTGCTCAAGACCTTTTTTTTTTTTTTAATTTATTTCTTCAACTGACTCTTTTTGGCCAAGCTTTTGTATTTTCATAGGGTTTTATTTATTGTGGACCCATTTTTCTCTTATGAGTTTATGTCTTTTTAATTCATGGCAATTTTTGTATTAAGAGTTTTCTTCTGTTTATTCATATCTCTAGCCTCAGTACCAAGACTAGGACTGGATGCCAGATTCCACTCCTTCTCACATTCTTGAATGGGGTAAGCAAACCTGGATAGCATGGCTAGGGCTAATCATTGCTTTCTACCATAATCCCTAACTTTTGCTTCTGTACCTAAGGCACACATTGCTGGCCTCAGCCTATTTCTGTTTCCTTCTCCTGGTACAATTGCTAACCAGAAGCTCATTTCTTTCTTTGGTCCTAACAATTCCCAACTAGATTGAGGAGATCATAGTTATTAACTTAGACTTCCAGGGAAGCCTTAGATTGTGTCCGATTGCTGCCACTCATCAGTAATTGTGTTTGTCTTCTAAGGTTCCAGAACTCTTGGAAACTATAGATGTATTCCTTGACCTATTAATTTTTGGGTAGCTAGCTCCATCCCTCACTATGAATCTAAGAGGTTATGATCCTCCTGACTTCAAGACCCATTTACCAAAAGTTAGATTGCTCTTTACCCCCATCCCCTTGGCTCTTATCTTCCCTTTTGTTTCCACTAAGAGCTCTTACAGGCTTCAGGTTTGTTATACAAACATTAGTTTGGCTTCAGCTCCCAACATAAAATTTATTTCTGATTTTAATGCCCATTATTATCCCCATTTTACAGATGGGGTTGGTGTGTGGCTCCTTGATATATTCATTACCAGTGAGGAAGATGCTAGTCACAATTCTGGATGTGGCTGGAGCCTCAGCAGTACCACAGAAACTTTCACCTCCTGGGACTGTTTGTGGAGTCTGGGTCCAAGTCTGAGAAGCCTGATTGAACCTTGGCTGATCAGGAATGCCAAGTCTAGCTCTGCTGCAGAGACACCATTCTGGACAAGAAGGAACCAGCACCCATTGAATGCAGAAGCAGTGGAACAGGGACTCTGCCAGCTGTGGGTACTTGCAGGAGGGTGAAGCTCTTGGTTTGGGGTTCCTGGTCAGAGGACAGAACTGAGATGAAGCCAGAGGCACCAGTCCCCAACCACAGAATTAGAAGTGAACTTGAAGGTTTCCAGAAAAATCATGAGCCAAATCTGAACTCAAAAGGAAATTTAACATTTAAGAGTCAATATCAAAAGTCACCTTCAAGAAACTCAACATGGTCAAATTGCTTATTTTTTTATGTAGGAAATGTATAGCATATGTTTAAGATTGACATCAATAATAGGGCATCTCATAAGAAAGGCACACATGAGGTGCAGAGGAAGAATAGATACAGAGCTATTAGAGTAGGAAAGAGGGCTAATAGTTTTGAAAACCTACTCACATCGGGAATGGTTAAATAGGCAACACTATGCATATACTATGAAGGGTATAACAATATCTATAAATAAATAATTGGGGGAGGGGGATGAGGAAGCAAAGGATAAGTGCAAAAGTCAAGGGAGAGATCCATGGTGGGGGAGGTTAAGTAATAACAAGTTAGGAGTAGAATTAAAGCAAAGGATCAGCAGGGATAAGAATGATATGTGTGGGAGTATATGTGTGTGTATGTATTTATCTACATATGCATAAATAAATATATCTATATATCCTTTCTTAATTATAACTTGCTTGGGAGTGGTAGTGCAGTTGAAAGAGAGAAAAAAAGAAGAAAATAAAAAAAATATGTGCAGCTGAGAAAAAAAGAACAATTTACAATGAAGTAAAGAAAAGATGGATATTTGTGAATAATTTCTTCTACTGATGTATATATATATATACTTTCTTGAAATGGAATTTGTTGTTATATATTTTGAGTCCTCCCTGATGTTCTGCTGGGTACATGATAATGCTCTATTTTATTTTGTTTTGTGTGGAAAAGGTGAAGAACTTACAGATCAAGCACATATTGATCAGTAACTGTTAAATTAATTGAAGTCTTAAGGCCTCAGTTTTGGCTTCTCCAGAGTCATGTGATTTTAGATAAAACCTGACTACATTCAATTGTCCCAGAAGGTATTAAAAAAAGTATAGTGGCTGAAGAAGCTATACATCACCTTATCTACTGCATTCCACTGACCAAATAGGGGAATAAAGATTTATGTAACCAATCACAACATATAGAGGGTAGGATTTGGGGAGTTCTTTGTCTGAAATGTATAAAAACTGTGACTACTCTCTCAATGGAGTGGCCCTCTTGCTGTGAGTTTTGGCTCACAGAACAGGATGGTCCACTTCTCCAGATGCTAATAAGTAATTCTGTTTTCTATGAGTTATCTCTGAGAACTCATTTTTGGGTAGGGGTCTTTTTGCATCCCACACAGTTGGGGGCTCATCTAGGTTGGGGTCTTTGGGGGATATGGTTGTGCACCCTAAACAGGGACAGGTGCCCATGGAGCAGTTTTCTCCATGGTCTCTGGTTCTGGGTATGCAGCCTCCCTCCCTCTTAGACAACGACCCTAGGCAGAGGTACTCAGTGGAAAGCAGAATTGAAGACTGAAGGAAGTAGAGAGTCCTGATGGCTGGCAATGCAGTCTGGAAGATTTGTAAACTCGAGGTCAAGCTCTTGGGAGTCTGGGGATCTATTAGCTGGGTCGAGGGAAACCCCTAAGGGTTAGCCCTCACAAATTTGTTTTTGGTTGGGACTGCTGTTGACCCCAATGATAAAGGACTTTTTGAGTAGGCTCTCAAGTGACTGCGGGTGTGAGGGTGACCTCTGCAGATAATGGGATAGAAGTAGTCCAAGAATTTGTGTCAGGATGGTAGCTAAGTATAAAAGGGAAGAAAACTGGAAGGATGTTCCCAAGACTATTTGGGTATATCAGACTTAAATCTGTATGCAAAAGGTGAAAATAGAGTTCTGCTTTGTGTCATGTTTGTATGTTTTTTGCTTTGAATTTTGTGTTCCCTGTTAAAAGTTAGCAAGCTTGTAAGAGATAAGAATTCAGCCTCTGCATTGCAGGCTTAGAAAAATATCAGGCTGAATTGTTGGAATTGGAATTCATTCAGAGTAGTAATTCTTTCAGAGTGGCTCAGAATGTATTGGTCTTTGATCATAGTGAGGTAATTTGGGAGTTAATTTGGGGCTTCTCAAGATAGTGCAAGAAAAGAAAATCTTTTTTCTCTTTCTCTCCCTCTACCTCTGGCTGACTGCAGCAGCTTTGTGGGAAAGTGTGAGAGAAGGGGGCAGCGGAGGGGATAAAAACATAGATTTAAAGGGATTTCAAGGTTTGGAAAGTTTTTTTTTTTTTTAATAACTTTTTATTGACAGAACATATGCTTGGGTAATTTTTTTACTATATTATCACTTGTACTCACTTCTGTTCCGACTTTTCCCTTCCCTCCCTCCACCCCCTCCCCTAGATGGAAATAAGTTTCATACATGTTAAATATGTTATAGTATATCCTAGATACAATATATGTGTGTAGAACCAAACATTTCTCTTGTTGCACAGGGAGAATTGGATTCAGAAGGTAAAAATAACCTGGGAAGAAAAACAAAAATGCAAACAGTTTACACTCATTTCCCAGTGTTCCTTCTCTGGTTGTAGCTGATTCTGTCCATCATTGATCAATTGGAACTGAATTAGATCTTCTCTTTGTTGAAGATATCCACTGGAAAGTTTTGTTTTTTTTTTTAAATAGAAGAGCAGTGTAAAAATTGGTGCTTAATTCTTTCCTGGCTTACTAAAGAAAAGAAGTTTGAATGGAATATCTAGGCATTCTCTGTGAGGGCAGAGAAATGCACTAAATGGGCTTGGAAGTTTAAAGAATTCCATTTTGATTCTGGGAGAGAAGAATCTCAAGCTGAAACAAAGTTCTCTCAGGGCTATTCCTGGGGAAAAGCCCCCCAGTCTGTGTGTTAAACATTTTGTTTAATGTTGTAACTGTGCAGTCATGTCTGTATGATTTGTGTTCTGTGTTCTATGTCTCTGTTTTATTTAAAACCTCTGTTAAACCTCTGGGTTTTGTGGAGTTATTTAGCTGTTACTCTAAGTTTTGAAGGGACAGGTAAGAGGAAAATGCAGGAGATTAATGAAGGATTGATTTGTAGGAGCAATTAAGCTTTGGATGATTTTAGAAAGTAAGAGAAAGCAAGGTATTTGGGAGTAGAAAAAAAAAAGAAGTGGGGTAAGGGCAACCACATGCAATTTTCCCCCCTCCCCATGTGTGTTCCAGCTGTTGTTTTTTGTTGTTGCTGTTGTTGTTGCTGTTGTTGTTGTTGTTGTTGTTCTTGTTCTTGTTTTTTATCAAGCTGCTGCTGGTGCAGCAAACTGATTTAAAGGGATAGGCTGCTCTTACAAAATGTTAATTGATTGAATATTTGTTTCTTTAGATACATAATGGTTTTCTTGTTTAAGGAATATGATCATAAATTCAATCAATAGTTTGAAAACATTATTTCAAAAAAAGTTTAATTGATGTTTTTAAGAACTTTTCAAATTCTTTTATGTGAAAGATGCCAAAAATCTGAAAGGAACTCCAAGAATAATAGTTTTTGCCTTCATCCTTTTGAAAATGTTTTTGTTATGGACAATATGTAGTTTGCAATTTTTCTGTGTATTGGGTATTTTAAAAGCAAAATGATTGGTATAACATTCAATTTATGAAATATCTACTTGGGTATGTGAGAATTGTATGAACATTCTGGGATAAAGTTCTTACTCTTAAAAGTCTTACAATATGTAGATGATCTTGTGGCAAGGTAGAAAAACAGTGACCTTGTCCACGTCACTATCACTTTGAATTTCTCAAGACAAATAGCAATTTGTGGAACTTGAGGTAAAATATTTAGGTCATTGTATAAGTGAAGGGAAAAAGAAATTAGATTGTGTAAATTACTTGAGGGAAAGAATGGAAACGGTAAAGGTAAGGGATTGGCTGAAATTTTAACCAATCTTATGTTACCTAAGAATGCTGCAGTGATTCATGTGCAGGGGCACCAAAGAGGAGATTCATTTGAGATAAGGAGAAACTGCTTTGCAGATGAGGAGGCAAAATAGGCTGGAGAAGAGAAATCTGTAAGTATGGAGGAGTTGATGGTGCTAATTCTGGCATTTCTGCCTCCAGTGCCTCCACCTTCCCTTACCCCAGAAAAAAGCAGGAAATCCAAAGCCTTGGCACTCAGGAGGATAAAGAGGGCACTGGCTCCTCCCTGATGGCAGAGAGGTACTGACCACAGCAGGTATGAGACATGTACTCCAACATTTACATCAGGGCAGTCATTGGGGTGTCCAAGGCTTGTGTGATGTGGTGCTGACTAATTTAGTGGCACTGACTTGTACATAATAGCAGGCAACTGGTCAGCCAGTGTCCTGTTTGTCAGAGGATGAATAGGGCAGCCCAATGACAAGTCCAAAGAAGAGGAAGGTCCCCTGATATCAGGCCTTTTCAAAGCACATAGTTGGACTTTACCAAGCTGCCATTAGTGGGGCATCTCAAATACCTGTTGGTTGTAGTGGACCATCTGACCTCATGGGCACCTCCCCCCTTGCCTGGGCAACTGCCTCAGCAGTCGTACAATTACTCCTTGAGCATATCATTCCAGGATATGGGTTGGTGGAGCAGGTAGATTTGGACCAACGCACCCATTTCACAGCTAAGATCCTCCCATCTGTGGCCCAAGCTCTAGAAATATCATGGGACTTACATAACCCATGGCATCCGCCCCCATCAGGTAAAGTGGAAAGGATAGATAAGGAAATTAAACAGCAACTGACTAAATTGGAGTTAGAGGTATAATTGCCCTGGACCAAGTGCCTTCCCCTTCTATTATTAAGAATTAGAACAAAACCCTGAAGGGACGTGGGATTATCACTTTATGAATTATTGTATAGTCACCCTTATCCAAAAGGGATTCAAAATTCTTCCTTAGATCCAATATTTGAAACCAAGGATTTGTTTTTAAGGAAATATGTCATATCTTTAATGTAACATCTGAAAACTTTACAACTAAAAGGGCTTATTGCTCAGACTCCTTCCTTAGGATTCACAGTGCATAGGTTCCAGCCTGAAGACTGGGTCCTATTTCCGACGTGGAAGGAGGACAAGCTGAGCCTGAGCTGGAAAAGACTGTTCCAGATCCTCTTGACATCAGATATAGCGGTGTTACACAGGAAAGAGGGTGGACTCAGAATACCAGAAGTAACCGAGGGTGTGGACTTCCAAACTGAATCCAGAAAACAAGCTGAAAAGGAACTGATGAACTGTGCATTTAAATCTTGATAATGGTATTGATCTGGGGTACCTTATTGGGGTATTGCCTAATAAAACGGGTGCAGGGCCATGGATGGGGGAGAATAAGTGTGAATGGACTTTTACTCGTTGACCAGAGAAGGTAGATATCATAGATTGTGGTGAGCATAGAAAGGATGGAGCAAATTAAATATTGTTTGTAATGATGGGTCAGTGCTTAATTGTGTCCACCAGCATTTATCAGAGGGTAATGAGGGATGTTTGAAGGAATTTAGAAAGAAGCCTACTTTTCAAACACCCCATAATCTACTCAAACTGGTGATGCTAATGGGTGGGGAGATGCCTGGCCCCCAGCACAGATTATCAAGGAATATGGACCAGTAACATGGACCCAAGATGGTGGTTGGAGATATTGGACACCAATATATATATATTAAATAGATTAATTCAACTGCAAGCAGTCTTAGAGATAACAATTAACCAAACTGCTCAGGCCCTTGATCTATTAGCCAATCAAGCCACCCAGACAAGGGAAGCTGTTTTATGACATCAGATTAATTTTAGATTATCTGTTAGCAGAGAAAGGAGGGGTCTGTGAGAAACAAAACCTGTCCACTTGTATGCAAATTGATGACAACAAACAAGTAGTAAAAGAAATTACTAAGGGCATTTGCAGGATAGTTCATGTGCCTGTACAAGTTTGGAAATTTCCCTTTTACAAATAGCTGATGGGTTTGGTTTGATGGTGGCTGGTGAAAACAGCTCTTATGGTATGAACTTATTGAAATCAGTGGTATTATTCTGTTGCCACTATGCTTACCCTATATAATTACATTGGTAACAAGAATAGGTCAAAGATCACTGTCAAGAATCTTACACACAGAGGATGCTATTAAAATGACAGAAAGAAGGATGGAAAGTAGTAGCAGGGGATGATCCAGATGAGGAGATTAACAAGCAATGTTTTTATATATTTCAGACAAAGAACCCCCAAAATCCCACCAAGTTTCAGCTCACAGAACAGGATGGTCCACTTCTCGAGATTCTAAAAAATAATTCTGCTTTCTATGAGTGATCTCTGAGTAGTCATTTTTGGGTAGGGGTCTTTTTACGTCCCACACAGCTTCATTTGTTTTGTATTCCTTTTCTGTTTTCCTTTTTTCTTATTCTGTTTCTTTAAATTAAATAGATGTTTTTTTTAAAAAGATCCCTTAAGTCTCCATTCCATGATGAACTAACTATTCAGTGCAAATAAACAAACCTAAAGCTAATTGAATATAAATAGTAGTCATTTCTGCTTTGGCCAGAAATCCTGAGGATCTTCCCCTTCTAGATTCATTCCTTCCTTTCTTCCTTTATTTATTTAGATTTTTTTGGACTAGGTGAAAGAGAAGATTCTTTGCTTCAATTGTTCCCTAGCCTTAATCATTGAATGAGTACAGCCTCAATCAAACTGAGAACTGTTGAAGACCTTAGCTTAAAAATGTCAAGGTCTCCCATTTCATCCAGGGGTCATCTCCAGTCATCTTAATCTATATGTTGACACTGTACACAGATTATTATGAAGGAGAAAGTGACCTTGCACAGAACTCCCTTACTTCTCTCCATTTCACTTGCATGTCATGATATCACTTCCCTGATTTCATGGTCCTCTTCAAAATCAAAGGACAAACAACAATTGCAGTTGTATTCTCTGATTGACAGGCTATTGCATCTCTAAAAAGAAAAGCTGCAAGTCACAATTCTTATGGCTAAGGAGAAAATCAATTTTTTGTGTGTGGTGACAGGGAGGTGGGAGGGTACAGAATGGATATAAGGACAATGCCCTGTGTTCCCAGGACAACCAACAGCTCTGTGTGCAGAAAGCTGCTTGAGAAAGTTCTTAGCAGAGTGCAGATTTGCTTGGAAGGAGATCTTTCTCCTTATCCAGGAAAACTGAAGCACCAAGGCTTGTAGCTTCCTATTGTAATTAGTTATTCTTGCTAAGAGGTACTTGACTCAGTTGTTTCTTCATCCAGAGGGCATATAAGCAGCATCAGTTTCTTGGAATAAAGCCCTAGGCATGTTATGCCACAGTCTCCTTGAATTGTACTACCCACCCTAAACATTCCAAAAGATAAGATTATCTCAGGTACATAATTGACATCTTTACTTCTGTTAGTTCAGATATCCTGACTCTGGCCTCCCAGGTAGTAAGAATTTATATTTTTCACCTCCATCCTGCTAGAACCAAATTTATAGTTCATCCCTGAAAATTCCTGCTCTTTTCCTCCTGCCTTTGTTTCTCATCTTACTAGAGTCCTATAAAGAAAACATTGGTGTCTCACATTCACTGCTGGATACTTTGAGACAAGAGTCCTGTCCAGTCAATCAATTAGGCTCTACAATAAATAAAATATTAAAACTCTCTAATCTCTATCTTGCCTGAGTTTCTCTGGCATTACATTCACTAGTTATAACTAGTTAATAGGAGAGGACTAAACAGTATGTAGCAGAAAGACTACTGTACCTTTGGGTATCTGGACTCCAGTTAAAATTTGGCAACTCTTCTTTACTACTATGATTTGAGGAAAAGCATTTAGCCTCTCTAAGACTCAGTTTCTTCATTTGTAAAATTGTTGAGGTGGAAAACACCCCAGGTTGGTGTCATAGGTATGGTGAAAGAATTTGCAAATTTAGTTTGTCTCCAAGGGGCAAAGATTTATTATACTGCTAACAGTGGGCTAAATTCCAAGAGAATTTAGAAAAGAACACCAGGAGCAAGAAAAAAAATTGTGGGAAAAAGATTGAAAGATCAGGTTCTTCAAGTCATTGATATGCTAATTTTATGGTAGAATTGAGGAGTAGTCTTAGAGGTGGAGTTGAGAAATATTGAATTAGAGATGAAGTTATCCCTATCATTGAATTATATGCCTTAAGGGTAGAGTTGCACCCCATCATTGAATTATATGGCTCAGAGGTAGAGTTGCACCCCATTATTGAATTCCTTGACTTAGATTGTCTCAGAAACTTGGTATTATTGACCAATAAACAGATTGTTTTGTGACACTCCCAAAGCTGGGCAGCCTTAA
Source organism: Sminthopsis crassicaudata (assembly GCF_048593235.1). Taxonomy (NCBI): domain Eukaryota; kingdom Metazoa; phylum Chordata; class Mammalia; order Dasyuromorphia; family Dasyuridae; genus Sminthopsis; species Sminthopsis crassicaudata. The sequence continues at coordinate 404,440,649 of NC_133618.1, read as the reverse complement.
TGTAATTGCTACATCCTCCTAAGAGCTACACTATATCAAAATGAAAAAGAAATAAATGCCTCTATAATCCTTTCTGATTCCAAATCTATGATACTTTTGTACCTAGAAATATTGGCCCAGGCTCACTTTTAGTTAATTTAGTTTGACAAGAAGATGAGAGGTTATGAAGTGTGGTATACTCATATTAATGAGGTCTCGGTTTCACTGGAGTATGGAAGAATTCATTCAGGTAAGACTAAATTAAGCAAGTTAATTAATTTTAAAAGTTTCTTCAAATAGTTGTGACTCAAATAATTTCAAGAAGGCCCCTCTTATATTCTTTCCTGATTTAGTAGCTATAGAAAATCAGGTATGGGGCAAAGATGTTATAAATTAAAGTAACCATGGCAATCTCTATATGTTCACATCATCTTTGCATTAAAAGTTATAGACTTCGAGAGGAGAAAACCAGAGAACTTGAAAAATGCTTAACCTTTTCTTTCCCTCACTTAAGAGTATTTTATTTACTCCAGTTACATGTATAGATCATTTTCAACATTCATTTTTGTAAGACTTTTGAGTTTCAAATTTTTTCCTTTCCCCAAAACAAGCAATCTGATATGTTATACATGTACAATTATTGTAAACATATTTCTACATTAGTTGTGTTGTGAAAGAAAAATCAGAACAAAAGAGAAAAATCACAAGAGAGACAAAAGAAATAACAAAGAAGTGAAAATAGTATGCTTCGGGGGCAGCTAGATGGCACAGTGGGTAGAGCACCAGCCCTGAAGTCTGGACAACATGAGTTCAAATTTGGTCTCAGACACTTAATATTTCCTAGCTTTGTGATCCTAGGCAAGTCACTTAACCCAATTGCCTCACCAAAGGAAAGGAAGGAAGGAAGGAAGGAAGGAAGGAAGGAAGGAAGGAAGGAAGGAAGGAAGGAAGGAAGGAAGGAAGGAAGGAAGGAAGGAAGGAAGGAAGGAAGGAAGGAAGGAAGGAAGGAAGGAAGAAAGGAAGGAAGGAAGGAAGGAAGTATGCTTCAATCACTATTCATTCTCCACAGTTCTTTCTCCAGATGTGGATGAGAACACTAATTGCTATTTAGAGGTGCTGGCTTTGAATCCCAGCTCCCTTAGTTACTAGTTGATTTTGGACAAGTCAAAAAACCTGTCTGGACCTTAATTTATTTAACTAAAATAGACAGGTAAAAATAGGTGATCATCAGGCTCCTTTCTAGCTCTAACAACCTATTATTCAATATGTGGGAAATGGATTTACTTGGTCTCCACACTTATGAAAATTTAATTGGAGAAATGAAATTTAAATTAGAAAATTGAAACCCACAGGGACAGCAAAGAATAATCAGGTCGTTGGGTACAGGTTATTTTGCCCAAAAGAAAGTAAAAATGTAAACTCCTTAAGGGCAGGATTGTAATCCAGGTGGTGACCTGAGGTTTGAAAAGAATCTTTTATTCTTTGCCCCTGGCATTCCACTGTAATCTTCTCCTTCTAGAATTGAAGCTCCTTGGGGACAGGGACTGACTGGATTGAGTGGAAAACAACCTACTCTGTTAAGCATTTGATAGCCTCAGGCTTTCTTACCTATTTTTTTTTCTTTTAGAAACTGTGCTTTAAAAACTCCAGCCAATGGGAAAAGGAGCCAGAATTCATGTTGGGGAATAAGAAAGGGAATGTCCTTTACCTACTTGTGTGTGTTTGTGTGTGTGTGTCTAAAACCATTGTATACCCTTTGTCATTGTTGAGGTTGGGAAGGGAACCCAGGTCATAGACCAGTGTCTCGAGATGTCTCAAAAGAATTTGCAGGCTTAACCCATTTCCTAGTGAAGGGGCAAAGTTTTATTGTAATTGTAATACCATTACAAGCAGGCTAAATTCCAAAAGAAATTAGCAAGGAAACAGAAGCAAAAAGACACCTTTCCCTGCTTTCTATCATTGCCATGTTAAGTCTATGGCCCAGAGGAGTGGTTTCTGGAATTTGTTTCCAACTAATCAGATTATCAATCAGCAAAGAATTGAGGAGAGTGGCCTATTCACTATTTTCTCAGGAGTTTGATCTGTGGGACTATACTGAAGCCAGAAACTATCTGACTGAGGAGTAGACTACTCAGATTCAGACAGATTGGACATGGGAGTTTCCTGAGGCAGACTCCAAAGCCAGAACCAAAGCCAGAAGATTTGGGATTACTGATTTATTCTTAGAACAGAAGGCCCCCTAAGGTTATGGTACCTCAAAATCGTTCTTGTCTATGTCATCAAAAGAAAGAAGTAAACTTTTTTCCTACACTCAGACTCAAACTTTTGACTTTTAGTGGTCGCTACTATCACACACAAATATATTTAAAGGATGCAAAATATTCAGAACTTCAACCTATGGGAAACTTTGCAGTATATGTGTTTATGTTCACTCCTTCCTTCCTCTCAAGTTCCTCTCCTTATTATCTGAACTTCTTTCTATACCAGGCTCTAGTTGCCTTATCACCTTAACAATTCCCTCTATCCTTCTGCCCCTGGTCAGTTATTCAAACAACCCTGCTTTGATGGAACATACCCAGATCAACCTTGTTTATGCCTTCATTCATCTCTTGACTCAATAACTTCTCTCTCCACTATGTTCTATACCCATCCACGTTTTTCAGCTTCCTTTAATAAGTGCTCTTGCCATTAAAATATAAACTCCCAGAGGTAATGCACCCAGGGCCATCTCCAGTCATCTTGATCTATATCTTGCCATTGGACCCAATTGGCTCTGGAGGGGAAGGTGAGGCAGGTAACATTGCACAGCCCTCTTTCACTTAAATCCAATTCACTTGTATGTCATGGCATCACCTCCCTGAAGTCATTATCCTCTTCAAGAACAAAGGACGAATAATAAATACAACAATCTGCCAAGAATTGTACTAAGCCATCTTACTTGTGACTTATAGCTCTTCAGAGATGCAATAGTCTGTCAGTCAGAAAGTACAGTATACCTGCAATTGTTGTTGTTTATTCTTTCTTCTCCAAGAGGAACATGACAAGGTATTGATGCCCTGGAGATGGCCCTGAAAACAACAGATCTCACTTTATAGATATATATCTATATATCTATACCTAGATATAGATATAGATTTATAGATATATATCTGGCAGAAAAAGACCCTCAGGGTTTTTGCCAGAAATGACTGCTATTTACATTCAATTGAGTCAATCACGATCCAAACAGTGACTAAATGGGGATTGGCCTAATTGTTAATAAATGTTTATTGAGTTGATTTGTATATGTATGCGAAATACAATACCTATATATGATACACAATATCTACATACTAATATATAAATACAATATCAAACGATAATAAGGTTTAAAAAATGTACTACACATGATCCTATTTGATCTTCACAATAACTCTGGAAAGTAAGTAAAATAAACATGCTTATCTCCATTTCATAATTAAAATACTAAAATATCTAATGTGCTACTAAATGTTTAACAATTGACTTTTCAAGGGGAAAATGCTTCTACCAAAATTTTTACCTTTCATCAGCATTAACATTTTCCTACCACCCATTTCTTAAGTCTAGATTATCAATAAAACAATAAATCAAGACCTGGTTTATAGCATTTGCTACTTTCAAAGGTTTCAATGATCATACTTAAAATTTAACAATCTGATTTCTCAAGCCAGAACATGCCTCGTGTAAATAAAAAAACAGAATGTCTATTAGTAACTTGCCCATGGTCATATGCCTAGTAAATGCCAGAGGAGGAATAGAACTGTGGTCTTCCTGACTCTACACAGTTCAGAATTCTGTTTACCACAAGATGATAATTTAGGATCTTATTGAAAAGCCTGGAGTGGCAAAAGGTGTAAGTTATGACTTAAATTTGCCAAAGAAATTAGCAACTTTCTCCAACAGTAAAGGAGCCCTGTTGGGCCTTTTTATTTCTGTGATTTTATATCCTGTTACTTTCTTTTTAATGGTTGCTATCATCCTTTCAAAAGTGAAGTCAAGACTGTGTTTGCTTAAGGTAGAAATGATCATTAGCTTTTAGAATTAAAAGGCAGACATAATTGTCTGATAATCTGTTCCCATTAGGCTATTTGCCTGCTGCTCTCTATTTTTCTTCTTTATTTCAAGTGTGAAAAATACTTAGCAGGTGGACTTCCTATTCAAAACTAAAGGAAGATGTATTTTTGCTAATCACTTCTTGCACTAGTTGGTTAGAAAATAACTTGTAGCCTTAAACAGCAAGATAAGAGTGCAATTAGCAGGAACTGTGAGGGAATTACAGAGCATAAAAATATTAGAGGGAGATTAAGCTGATGGAGTGAAAATGGAGATGATGAAGCCTGGCATAGTAGAAAAAAAGACTAGACTTGGAGTCAGAATTAAATTCAACCATTCAACAAATGTTTAATATCTAACTGTGGACAAATCACTGTGCTAGGGAGGTCTGGGGGAATACACAGATGAACATCAAATCCATCTGTGGTTTAGAATCTACTGAGGAAATGACATGTCCCTAAGTAAGGAAAAAATGGTTACCTCCTTGCCCCAGGGGTAAAAAGTCTGATTGTTTTAGATCCAGACAAAGACTGTAGAAAAAAACGAGAAAATAGAACTGTTAGGCAAGGACTTCAGAGAAAATGGACAGGGAAAAGTGGTCCCTGAATTGACCTTTGAAAGGAGAGGATTTCCAAAGGTATTCTGGACACAAGGAGTGCCTTATGCAAATCCACAGAGGCAGAGAATTGACTATAGAAGATCTGGAACTGTGGTTGGTAGCCTGCCATAGGTAAATAAGAGCATAAGGGAGATCAATGTGAAATAAAGTGGTGGTATAAGTCAGGATTGGCTCAGGCTGATCTGGTGCTCCAGGTTTGGGAATAGAAAGAAATGAGAAATGTATTGACCACCTGAGTGTTAACAAAAAATGGTTTACTAAATCATGGCATCAAAAGGATATTCAATGAAGATACACTACCAGTTCAGAATGATTTAGGTTTTCCTCTTCCCCTTCTCTCTATAGGAACAAGCCTGATCTACAATATAGAAACACATCTGATCCCCTGATACAATGGACCTTATGACAAGTGTCAAAGGCAGGCTGGCTACTTATACCCAACGTGACATGAGAATTGCCTTGGTGGCTTGAGCCTTAGTCCTAAGGACAACTTCCCAACCTTTTAGGGTAAAAAGAACTAGCTTACATAGCAGGCCTTAGGAGAAGCCTTTCTTCTCTGCTCTCTTATATATGTTTGGACCTTAGTAGCTATTTTGATAGCTATAGTTGGGAAAAAAGATTAGAGCCATATTGCTGAGGACCTAGAATACTAGGGTAAAGAGCTTACATATAATTCCATGGGCAATTGGGAATTATTGAAGGATTTTAAGCAGAATAAGTGACAAATTTAGATCTGTTTGAGTCCTGGCTTTGATACTTATGACCTATGTCACTATGGTCAAGTTAAGTACTTCTCTAGGCCTCAGTTACCCTATCTGCAAAATATAGATAACAATCTCTGCAATATTTACCTCAGGATCGTTATGAGAAAAACATTTCAGAAGTTGTAAAAAAACAAAACAAAACAAAACAAAAAACCCACTCACATGTGAACTATGCTGTTAATGTTATGCAGAATGGATAAATCTACCTCTATTTAGGGACCTTTAGGTCCTACAGGAATAAAAGAAAGCTATTCCCCAAGCTTTCTTTATTTCAGTCTGAAATCCTCCAAGTGAGGTCTTTACAAGTTTAATTTGAGCCTAATCATTTATCAGTCTATTCCCACCAGAAGTAATATGCCAGCAGTTCAGTTTGTCCTCTCCTATTGCTCTGCTAAACTCTTAATTTGAATGAATACACACACGTACATATAGACACGCTGCTGCAAAAGCCCATCTCTTTAATACTAATATTATCTGGGCGATGTTCTATGGTTCCAAAGCTCACACTACAAACTTGGAAGAATTTAAATTACAAATAACCCAAAGGGTAATGAAGAGACACATGGTGGGCTTAAGCTGGTGACAGCAGGCTACTACCGATAACTTTCATGCAGGAAGAGGCATAAAAAGCATTACCGATGACACGTATGACCCAAAAAGCAGAGCCAGGTATGATTCAAGAATGGGAAACAGCAGATGGAATATCTGAGTGCCTCACGGGTACCACTGAGATACTAAAATAAGGCTGCTGGATACATCCTCTATGGCAAATTTATAAGAAAGTCTGGAGAAGAATCACATTGAATGATAAGATGTAGCAGAAACTGGTGACAATAAAGTTTTATGAAAGGACCATTGGCCTTGGAATAAAAAGACTTGAGTTCAAATCCTAGCTCATTTCCTTGTTAGTAATGTTCATTTGTAAAAGTCACTTGTCTTCTTCAGGTCCCAGTTTTCCCATCTGTAAAATGGAATAATTGTATAAGATGACCTCCTAAGTACCTTCCTGCTCCAAATTCCAAGAGTTGTGTTGGTGTAAAAGGGAGTCTTTTGCACAAAATTATAACTCTTTCAAAGGCCACACACATGGCCTTCTACTATCATGTAAATGTGTATTACTTTATGTATAATGCATTGTTACTCAAATTAATAACTGAACAAGAACAAGTCAGTTAATTCTTTTTAGTCAGTTCTTATCTATAAAATGATATGGAGAAGGAAATGTCAAATGATTTCAGTATCTTTGCCAATAAAATCCTAAAATTTAGTCTTGAAGAGTCAGACATGAATGAAAAATGACTGAACAAGAGATGTACATCCCTTATGTAATTTTATATTCACAGATAAAAGAAGCAATCTAGGATAGTAGACAGGGAGCTAACCAGGAAGACCTGGGTTCAAGTCTTTCCTCTAATACATATTGACCATGTGATCCTAGGCTAGTCACTTAATCTCTTAATACTAGTGGTGCCAGATTTAAATAGAAATGGAAGCCAATAATCATATATATATGGAGCATTATTGTTTCTTTTCTTGACTTTGAAAACCATATATTAACATTCTACTTTATTTGCATATTTTAATATTCCTCAATTCGATTTTAGCATTATTCAGGCAGGACACCAGAAGTTTTGAGAGAAGTTTGACACTTAACAATTCTATAAGACTGTAAATTATAAGAGAAGCTTATTGGGGTAAATTGGGTTAGTGAGTTTCTTAACTCAAGGAAGAGGCAGCTGATAGCTCTCTGGGCTTAGAGTCAGGAAAGACTAACTGTGTGATCCTGGGCAAGTCACTTAACCCTATTTTGTTTCCAATTTCTCAACTATAAAAGGAAGAAAATAATAGTACAATAGTAAAATAAATTAATTATGAGAATCAAAAGAGATTATATTTGTAAAAACATTTAACAAAGCTCCTGGCACATAGTAAATACATATGCATGCTTATTTCCTTGCTTTTTTCAGGAGTTCCTGATACCAGTGAAATCACAGGTTCAGGCCCTATTCATATCCCCAACAATCATGTGTATTAGAACATCAAATTTGTTTGTCTCCCTTTGAGAGATGAGAGAAGAAAACTCAGAGTGGTTAGCAACTTACAAAAGATCACACAACAAGTTGACCGTTGGATATACTAGTCAAGTCTCCTCTGCTGCTAGCTTTATGTTCTATCCACCATGATACAAAGTCCTCTTTTTCCTGTACTCCTAGAGACAGGTCTGTTCTGGACAAGTTCAATGAGTTCTATTTTAGGAAGGACCTGGGATTACATTCAGTCTACTACATAAATTTCAGTTCATTCTAAAGGAGACCCAATACTCTAATTTGCCTATGAAAACAACCTAGTCTTTTGGAAGGGATTGGAAAAAGATCCTTCAAGGACCTCCCAATATGAATTTCAACAGAGGGAAGGAAGAAAAGAGTATATAGATGTTGGTTTGTAGAAGTGATAAAATATTAAATAAACCTCCCACAATACCCTTTCTTCAAAACAGAGGTTGCTCTAAACTTTCTACCCCACTTTGGGGTGATCTTGGTCTTCCCTTTGTGCCTTTGCTCATATTCTTCCAGGTGTTAACATTCTGATAGAAACTTTCTTTGACACGAACCTTCAAGGATTCTAGGCTCAAAAAAAAAAAAACTTGATCCAGTCCTAGAAGTATATCCTACAGTCAGTTCTGTCTTTGATTCATCACTCCCAACTGAAGGTACTCTTAGAAATTCTAACTATACTCACAGCATAGAATGTTCCTGGTTTCCTCAAACCTTCTCTAGAACCTAAGGTGTGAAATGTGTTATTGGTAAAATGCAAACTTTATTTCTCCCCACAGAAAATGCACAACATGCAGAGGAGATATTGAAGCCATATTCAGATGCAGAAATAATTATCCTCAGAAAAAAGATGAGCTTAGAGATGTTATCAAGTAAATACCATTACATGTCATTAAAATAACTTTTTGCCATAGTCCTGTATAGTCCCTTTCACACTCAGAGGGCCAGCCTGTGATTTATTCTTCTCTGAGAAGATCAGTTTTGAAGACCGTTGAACAGTCAATGTGTTATATGCATTGCCTTGGTAACTCACTAACTTTGTTCTCCCAGATAACAAGGTACAATAACTACCTGGGGTTTCTATTTCTTTTTCTGAGTAGTACAGTACAGCAGGCAAGTGACTTAGAAGATCTGATCTAAAAACTCTCTTCCCAGGTCTCAGCCTTAGAGTTGTATTCGTTCCCTCTTCTCTCATGTGCTGCGAGGGGAAATTTCCCTTCTCTGCTAATATCCAAAGCTAAGGAAATCCACTATCAAGTTACTTGATCTTACCTGTTCAGATAAGGAATCACCAAAAAAAAAAAAAGAAAAGAAAAAGGCAGTCAGGAATTTTAGGTCCAAGAACCCACTGTTGAGAGCAGTGGGACAAATGCATTCTGCTTTCCATATGCTCATGCTGCAAATCACCATTACCTGCCCCAGTTAGTTAAGGAAAGGGCAGCTAGGGAATGCAGCTGCTAGAGTAGCCTGGAGTCCAGAAGATCTGAGTTCCAAAAGATCTGAGTTCAACACTTATTAGTCATTTGTCTCTGTTCCTCTTCTACAAAATAGGAACACATAAGAGAAGAAAATGGCAAACTTTTTTTTTTTTTTTTTTTTTTTTTTTTTTTTTTTTTTTTTGCCAAGGAACCCCATGAATGAGTCTATGGACTCTCATAAAGTTGCACAAGACTAAACAACAACAAAGGCATAATGCATGAAACACAAGCCTTCCAGTCTATATTATAAAGAAGGAATGTCCATGAAAAAAAAGTTCTTGAAAAAGCAAAAGAAAAAGAGACCCACTTTTCTAAAATTGGGGGAGTAGAAGTATAGAAAAGAGCCAGCAAGAGAAGGGTAGGAGGATTATTCTAAATAAATCAATCACTCATTAGAAAGCAGCCCTAATCTCTGAAATGTAATCAAAAAATTGCCAGTGGGCAGATTAATATTCTACATGGTAATTCTCTTTATTTGTCTTCAAAGATTCTCACCTTATAATCTTGCCAAGTTAATTGGGAAGCATATCAAATTAATCGGGAACTTCCCAAAATCACATTCCTCTCCCTGCCTCTCCCCTTTTTTAATCTAAAAATTAAAATCCTGCTCTTTTAATCTAAACTCTTTTTAAAAAATATTTTACTACCCACACCTAGAATAGTGATCTGCACATAGTAGATCCTTAAATATAGAATTTCAGAGTTTGAAGAGACCTCAGAGATCACCCAGTACAATTCATACCCAAAAAGACATTCTCATGGTATCATCCCTGATCAGTTGTCACACAGCCTTTGATAGAAGGTTCTCCATGAGAACAAACCCATTACCTCCCAAAATACCCCATTCCTTTTCTGGATAGCTTTAATTGCTAGAGAGTTCTTCCTCACAATAATTTTAAATCTACCTACTTGCAAATTTCTCCTATTATTCCTAATAAGGCCATTTGTAGCAAAGCAGAACAATAAATCAATGTTTGTTAATTGAATCTTGCTTTCCCTTATGCTGGTGATACAATCACTAACCATCAGGACTCAATTCAAGTCACAACTTTTTATTCTTCCCTTCTGACTTATTGGTTTCTCACTTATCTGAGGTATTGGGTGCACTTACAACCTTCCTGGTCATTTCAGTTTCATCCAATAATAATAACAATAACTAACATATATAAATATTTATATATGTATAATATATGGTGCTATAAAGTTTACAAAGTACTTTACAATCCATTTCATTTAAGCCTCATAGGAATCATGTGAGGTAGATACCACAGGTTTTAAAATCTCTTCTTTCCAGAGAAGAAAATGAAGACGAAAAAAATTTAAATTCTTGAGCAAAGTCACCTAGCTAATAAGTATCTGAATTGTGACAGTATTTCAAAGGCAATGGAAATAGTCTGAGTTAAAGGTAAGAGATTAATAATAAATCAGTCAACAGGCATTTATGAGTACCAGTTAAGTGTCTGCCAGGCACTGAGCTAGGTGCTTAGGATATAAAGACAAAATGGAAAAACAAACAAACAAACAACAATAAAAAAATCTTGCCCTCAAGGAACTTGTAATATCTCCACAGAGAAAATATATATGTGTCACAGTATGTCCTAAATAGCTTGGTGTAGTTTGAGAGCTTAAATTTTCAGATTCAAGAACTTGAATTAAGGCTCTTGGGAGAGCAACTAGGTGGCAACATAGTTCACAAAGTACGTGACCTAGAGCAAGAAAGATTCATCTTTCTGAGTTCAAATCTGGCCTCAGACACTTAGTAGCTGTGTGATCTTGGTTAAGTCATCTAATCTTTTTTCCCTCAGTTTCCTCATTTGTAAAATGGATTGAAGATGGAGATAGCAAACTACCACAGTATTTTTGCCAAGAAAACTCCAAATGCAATCATGAAAAATCAGACATGAATGAACAACAAAAGACTTTGGGGACACACTGAATAAATATATACACTTATACAATGTGTGTGTGTGTGTGTGTGTGTGTGTGTGTGTGTGTGTGTGTGTGTGTGTGTTGGGCAGTGAGGTGGTCTCTGAACAACTGATTCCATTCAGTCTAGTTGATGAAATCACAGAAGGGGGTGCATAACAAAGTTCAGGTATTAATGCATTAAATGAAGTACAAATACATATTTATACTCTATTACTTTTTTAAGACAACAGCAATCTCTTTAAGAAGTATGAAAGAGTTCTCCCTGATAAGAGAGGTAATTTGACATTGGTTGATAGAAGAATGGTCACAACCCTGGTTGCCTTTAAAAAGCATTGTTGTCAGCTCCTAGAGAAGTTCAAGGTATGAAGCAGCTTTGTGTAATATTATTCACATAGGCAGCAAGTATTATCAGAAGGCAGCAAGAAGAGAGGATTTCTCTCTCCTTCCTACCCCCATCCATAATAGTATTTTGCAGCTTTAAAACTGTCCAGGAGAAAACACTGCATCCAACAAAGACTAAAAGAGCCACGTGGGACAAAAACCAATTTTAAGGAATGTGATCCTTTTTAGGAAAGAAGACAGACAACTATGTATTCAAGGGACAATTATCCCTGGCATTTGGGGTGTAAGATATATTCAGGGAAGACTCTGGTGTGAGTACTACTGAGTCCTTTTCAGAGCTGTTTGTGCTTTTTGTGCCTCTCTGATACAGTCAACTCTGACCTGTGGCTCCAAGAAGTTATAAGATGCCCAGCATCCATACTCCAAAAAAACATTTCAGCAGATGGACTAAACCAGGTTGAGGAAACTGAGGAGTTCCAAACACTTTGGTGAGTTATAGGTAGAAATGTCTACCCCACGCATGTAATTATTTCCTCTGGTGGAATGGGCAGATGAGAACAATTTTTTTCCAGCGGCCATGAAGGCAGTTGAAGCAGAGGCTGTGGAATGCTTAGAGATTGATTAGACATTGAAGACACCAAGTTTATCCACTGCTTCTTGAGCTAACTTGACTCTGTCCTATCATTGGATTGTGCTGATTCTGGAAGAGGAGGCCAATGCCTTGGTGCAGCTCTTTCTCATTTAAATCCAATTTACACATGAATAAAAAATAAATTAATTAAAAAACAAATAAACAAACAAAACAAACAAAACACTAAAAGACAAGAAAGAAAGAAAGAAAGAAAGAAAGAAAGAAAGAAGAAGAAAGAAAGAAAGAAAGAAAGAAAGAAAGAAAGAAAGAAAGAAAGAAAGAAAGAAAGAAAGAAAGAAAGAAAGAAGAAAGAAAGACAAGAAAGAAAGAAAGACAAGAAAGAAAGAAAGAAAGACAAGGAAGAAAGACAAGAAAGAAAGAAAGAAAGAAAGACAAGAAAGAAAGAAAGACAAGAAAGAAAGAAAGACAAGAAAGAAAGACAAGAAAGAAAGAAGAAGAAAGACAAGAAAGAAGAAAGACAAGAAAGAAAGAAAGAAAGAAAGACAAGAAAAGAAAGAAAGAAAGAAAGAAAGAAAGAAAGAAGAAAGAAAGAAAGAAAGAAAGAAAGAAAGAAAGAAAGAAAGAAAGAAAGAAAGAAAGAAAGAAAGAAAGAAAGAAAGAAAAGAAAGAAAGAAAGAAAGAAAGAAAGAAAGAAAGAAAGAAAGAAAGAAAGAAAGAAAGAAAGAAAGAAAGAAAGAAAGAAAGAAAGAAAGAAAGAAAGAAAGAAAGAAAGAAAGAAAGAATACAACATCTTGGGACCAGGGAGGAAGAGTCTGAGGGCAAAATAATTTTAAAAAGAAAACTACATTTAGAACTCTGAAATTACAGAATCATGAGTTGCCTTGACCCACATATGTTCCCTATTTGTATGCTTCCCAGTCGACTTATTTTTTTTCTTATTCATCTCATTTATCTTGTATATATTTGTGGAAGAGTGTACCCCAGCTTTATAAGAACATTATTACATAGCTAATCTTCTCACCATGGCATCTTAGTAAATACTGAAGTTTTGAGCTAAGTGAACATACCAGTTAGAGTTTGTGAGCTACAGTTTTGTGAAGAGAAACTCATAGACTATCTTGAATCAGAATTTAGTTACTCTACTGGGGACTCAATTTTCAACTTATATAATATTCAATCTTAACAAGAAGAGGACACATATGCAAAATAAAAATGAGGTAAATTTAGGGTTCAAATAATTTTTGGGATCAGGAATGTTTAATTTAGAAGGTGGTATTTGAGCTGAGTTTTGAAGAACAAAGTAAAATTAATCTGTAGAGTTAAAGAGGGACTAAATTCCAGGCTTAGGGGAGGGACAGAAAGAGGAGATTATATAGCCAATTGTACAGCACAGAAAAAAAAGAATAAAATGTCCTGTGAGAGGAATAGCAAGGCCAGTTTGGTAGAATCATAAAATAAAGGAAAAGAAGAAATACTGAAGAAGAATGAAAAGGCAAATTAGATTCAAATTTTAAAGATCTTCAAATAGCCAGATATAAAAATTGATATTTGATCCTACAGGCAACAGTAGGGAGTCATTGTAGCATTGTAATGCCGGAGAGACTGAGGCAAGATAGAGATTAGAGAATTTTTAATATTTTGTTAGTTGGAGAGTTTAATTGACTGGACAGGACTCTCGTCTCAAAGTATCCAGTGATGAATGGGAGAATGACAAACCCTTTTATAGCTTTCAAACAAAGAAAAGAACAAGAGCAGGAAAAATTCTTACAGAACCTTTTGGTTCTGTCAGAATGGGGCGAGTAATAAAAGCCAGAGTCAGGAAATTTGAATAAACAGAAGTAAGGATGTCAATTGAAGTATCCGAGATGATCTTATTTCTTACCGGGACAGTGTTAAAAATTCTTTGAAGGTAGAGGGAGCTAGGAGCCAGGATGTCTGATCTGCTCCTCATCTCCCATTCACAATTTATAACCTTAGAGCAAATAGTCCTCAGTCTTAATGAACCAGGGGGGTTTTATAACAAAGGGGACTGAGGCAGAACAGTTAAGGAAACTGAGATAGAACAATTCAGGGAAACTCAGTCAGGACAATAAGGGAAACTAGTTCAGGGAAACTGAGGTAGAACAGCTCAAGGAGACTGTGGCATAACAGCATATTGAGTAGCAGAGTGACATAGTTAGCCTTGTGCTTTAAAAAAATTATTTTGACAACACAAAGAGGCACAAACTGAAAAGATTACCTTGATGAATAGATAACAATTAGGAGATTATCCCAATAATCCAGGCATAGGTATTAAAGACTAATTAGATTAATAACCAAGCCAGTGGAGAAAAAGGGATAGTTACTTGTGTTGGTAAAATGTTGTAACATAGAAATGACAAGATTTGGCAGCTTATTTGAGACCTTTCATACTTTTCTCAAGAATATATGTAAAACACTCTGAAAACTTTAAAAAGCTATACAATGTCAATTATTTTGTTATTATTTCAGATATGTTATTTTTCTCTCTTTAACTTTGTTTCAAGCTTTGTAAGGAGAATATTTTCTGTTTCCTTAATACCCAGCAGAGGAGCTACGTAGTTCAATGAATAAAAGTCCAGCTTTAAAATTAGGAGGACCTGAGTTCAAATATGACCTCAGACACTAACTATTTTACCCTGGAAAAGTCATTTAACCCTATTTGTTTCAAATTCTTATTTCTAAAATGAGATGGCAAAGGAAATGACAACTCATTCTAGTATCTTTGTCAAAAAAATCCAAAAAGGGTCATGGAGAGTTGGACAAAACTAAAATGACTCAATAACAACTTCCACAATTCTGATCCCATAGGGGACACAACAAATAACACATTGGTTCATAACGTATTTTGGTGGGTTTTCTACCCAACAAAGCTATTCTCCTCAAGCTGCTTTGAGACCATCTAGTTGTCTGGATGGAGCTCCTCCTGAGAGTTATTTATAAAAGGTGAAAAATGAAATAGTGAAGTGAAGAGTGGAGAAGAACGTGAATTCTAGATGCCCACCTGCATGGGGCAAAAACCCTTCTAGGGGAATAATGTATCTTTCCCTCCCTTAAATGTTGATTGTAATGTATACGTTTGCGTGTGTCTGCAAAGGAAAAAATCCTCAGGCATTCATCACCTAGCAATTATGCATAAATGTTGCAATTAAGGTTTTTTGTTTTTTTTTCCCAAACTAAGTGGCAGGGGGGAAAATTTAAATCCACTTAGGTGAGGCAGGTTTAGGAAATCTGCAATGAACTGAAATCAGTGAGTTCCAGTTTCCTTTTGGAAGCCCAGAAATCATAATCATTGGACTGTTTTTCCTTCCATTTGCCCATATAAAAGAGTAACAGTCCAGGCAGCCAGAGCTATTTCCCAAGGCTTCCTGAACAATAGGGTCAATCACCATAGTGGGTTCCAGTTGAACTGGAGAGAGAAGGAAGAGCTCATTGCTCTGTGATTGGTGGAGATGATAAATGGAGAAGTAATATTTGCTGGAGGAAAAATAAATACTTGCCTTTGTCAAATATTATGATCAAGGAACAAGGAAAGTTCTGAAATTAATTAATCAATCAATAAAAAAATTATTGTTAAAGCACTTACTATGAATTATCAAAGGAATCAAAGACAAACACAAATATGAAACAGTTTCCACCCTCAAAAAATCTTACATTTTCTAGGGGTAAAGAGAAATTGTGTACATATATAACAATATACAAGTTGCATATGAAATAAATGGTAGCTAGGAGGCATGGTACATAGAGTACTGGAGTCAAGGAAAATCATTGACCTCAGTTGATCCTGGGTAATCACTTAACCCTGTTTGTTTCAGTTTCCTCATCTGTAAAATGAGCTAGAGAAGGAAATAGCAAATGACTCAAGTATCTCTGCCAAGAAAACACCAAATGGTTTTATAATGAGTAGGACATGACTGAAAACAACTGAAAATATTAAATAAATATAAGGCAATTGAGAAAGGAGGCACTAGGAAGCCAGGTGGGTACATTGAATAGTGTACTGAACCTGTAGTCAGGAAGACTTGAGTTCAAATCAAATTTAAAACATTTATCAGTGCCCCTCCAACATTCATCATTATTTGTTCCTGTCATCTTAGCCAATCTGACAGGTGTGTAGTGGTATCTCAGATGCATTGTTGGTGGAGTTGTGAAAGAATCCAACCATTCTGGAGAGCAATCTTGAATTATGCCCAAAAAGTTATCAAACTGTGCATACCCTTTGATCAAGCAGTGCTACTACTGGGCTTATATCCCAAGGAAATACTAAAGAAGGGAAAGGGACCTGTATGTGCCAAAATGTTTGTGGCAGCCCTTTTTTTAGTGGCTAGAAACTGGAAAATGAATGGATGTCCATCAATTGGAGAATGGTTGGGTAAATTATGGTATATGAATGTTATGGAAAATTATTGTTCTGTAAGAAATGACCAGCAGGAATGAATATGGAGGGCTTGGAGAGACTTACATCAACTGATGCTGAGTGAAATGAGCAGAACTAGGAGATCACTATATACTTCAACAATGATACTGTATGAGGATGCATTCTGATGGAAGTGGATATCTTCAACATAGAGAAGAGCTAATCCAATTCCAATTGATCAATGATGGACAGAATCAGCTACACCCAGAAAAGGAACACTGGGAAATGGGTGTAAACTGTGAGCATTTTTTTTTGTTTTTCTTCCCAGATTATTTTTACCTTCAGAATACAATTCTTCCTTTGCAACAACAACAACAACAAAATTCGGTTCTGCACATATATATTGTACCAAGCATATATTATAAGATATTTAATATGTATGGGAATGCCTGCCATCTAGGGGAGGGGGTGGAGGGAAGGAGGGGGAAAATTTGGAACAGAAGGGAGTACAAGGGATAATGTTGTAAAAAAAAATTACCTGTGCATATGTACTGTCAAAAAAAAGTTATAATTATAAAATTAATAAAAAAATAAAAATAAAAACAAACAATTTATCAGCTTTGTGACCTTGGGCAAGTCATTTAATTTTTACACCCCAGATTGTTGTAAGGATAAAATGAAATAATAATTGTAAACTGACTTATAAACCTTAAATTGCATATATCTGAATAAAAATCCATCTTATAAGTACCTAGACATGAGGTCATCAACTTCATATGTATACATGCATGTATTACAAACATATATGTATTGTGTATATGTAAATACACACATATATAGGTGTATATCTATATATACACACATACATATATATATATATATACACACATACACATTGTATACATAGATTACACAAAGATACATAGATATAGTGTTGATAATGATAAGGCTAATCAGAAAAGGTTTCTTACAGGAAGGACCTGCTTTTAAGTTAAATTTTTTTGAGGAAAGATAAACCCTAAGAACTCAAAATGGTAGACATAGGGAGAGAGTGTACCTTTAGCAGGGGGACTTCTAGTATGAAAAGCATAAAAATAAGAGATGTAGTGTCATGGTTAAATATGACTATATTGTAACAGGCATAAATGTGAATGATGTGCAATAAGCCTGGAAAAGCAGCCAGGGGCCAAGTTGTAAAAGACTTTATAGGTCAAAGAGAAGAGCTTCTACACAGATCCACTGTGAAAATTAAGGAGGAGCTTCTGAGTAATTTTGATAAGTCCCCATTTAACTGCTATGTATAAGGAATGATGAGGATAGAAATAGGTAGAATTGATCATCAAGTAGCATTTAACTCCCTTTGTATGTACTACATAAATCAGATAGGGCATGACTTTTTAAAATTTGTATATGTTTGGAGGAATTTATACCTCAAAATGTAGAAAATATATGTATTAACAGTAAGTCATTTATTAGCATCGTTTAACTCCTCAACTTGATATTCCAGACCCTTCATAGAACATTTCCAGCCTTATCTCACACTATGTGGTGGCAAAGTAGTTCGAATGTTGGCATTTTTCTATATGCATGCCTTTGCTCACACCATTTACCATGACTAAAAGACCCTGTATCTCATTACTTATTCACTTGTTGAAATGAACTGATGCCTTAAAACCCAACCCAGAAATAAAGTATCCTGGAGTAAGAAGGAGTCTCAGTTCCAAAATTCTGTATACCTGAATAAAATTTGTCATATAAAATACTAGATAAGTAGTTATCCAACTTTTGTTTAGAGACCTCTAATAAGTGGAGATTCACTCCTAGAATAGTTTGATGTACAGCTCTAATTTTTAGTATTTTCCAAACATAGAGCCTACATTGACTTCTCTGTGATTTTATCTGTTGTATTACCCTCTCTGCTTAGGAGCTAAGTAGTAGATAGAGCTTAGAAAATAAGCCTTCTTCCACATGGCAGTCTTTTGAATACTTGGTTATAGGGCATCTAGATCATCCTGAATGAGAAACAAAAAGGAATAAGCATTTATTAAGCACCTACTACATTGCTGATACTGTGCTAAGTATTTTACAAATATTATTTCCTTTGATTCTGGGGTATACATATTATTATTGTTATCTTTATTTTACAGTTGAAAAAAAACTAAGGAAGGCAAAATTTAAGTGTTTCATCCAAAGTCTCACAGCTAGTAAAAAAATCTGTGGCTAGATTTGAATCAACCTTCCTAACTCTAGACCTGCCACTTTATCTACTGTACCATCCCTCTGTCTTCTAAATATTAAATGGAATAGAATCAAGGACAAGTAAACAATCTACAAGACACTTTCTTCCATGTTTAGACTGAACATTACTAATTACTCTTTAGTTCCATCTATTTGCAGGCAGTTTAAAAGTCACCTAAGCTCTTTCTTGGCTTCCATCTCTCTAACTTATACACAAGATAATAATAACAATAGTTACTAAACCATGTTGTTTAGAGAATAGAACATTGATTCTAGAATTAGAAAAACCTGGCATCAAATCCAGCCCCAGTCAGACATTTACTAGCTGTGTGACCATGGACAGATCACTTCACCCTGTTTGCATCAGTTTACTCATCTGTAAAATGAGTTGGAGAAGGAAATGGAAAACCATTCCAATATCTTTGCTAAGAAAACCCAAACGAGGTCATGAAGAGTTGGACATAACAAAATGAAAACAAAATCTGCATTTGTATTATGTATATGTATATATGCATATATCTGCATATATATGTATATATATATATATACACATATGCATATAAATTTCATTGGATCTATCACTATAAAAATATTGCCCCCCCCCAAAAAAAAGCAATGTGCTTAGTCTGTACTGATCTGTATTTGAAGAAGCTATATCTCTTTGTGATCATCATTCTGTTTTTAAAATGTTCACAATCACTGCAATATATATTTTATTAGTTTTTAATTGTTATTGACATCTTTTATTTTATATCATCTTCATTTCCAAACATATCCCTTCCCAAAGAACCATTCCTTGTATCAACAACAAAAGTAAAATTAAAGAAAGGGGTAAAAAAAGATTTTGCAAAAGTAACCAACTCATCAAAAAAGTTAAACAGTACATACCACACTCTGTAATCATAGTCCCTCTCCTCTTTAAAGAAAAGAAGAAGATACATTTTCCCATACTTTCTTTAGGGTCAAACTTGTTCATTAAAATTATACAGTGCTCAGTTTGACTTATTTTCTGTCACATTTTGTTACATTGTTATATTCATCACTTGTTTTTCAATGTCTTTTTGTTATTTTGTTCTATAAGTTTCCTGGCTAATAACTTGCAGACTCACCATTTTTTAAAAGTTAGGGAAATCATTTGCTCCACATTGTTCATGTGACAACTTATATTCTCAACAATCTCACTATCATGGACAATGGTTTGCACTCTACCTGTTCTTTCTTTCAGCAACTTGGGTGATTTAAGTCTGTTGACCTGAATTCAAATCTCATCTTTTCCAAGAAGTATTACTGACATCCTCCCACCTTTGGTGATGACCTTTCCACCTCAATGTCCAAATGACATTTTTGGTACTTTGTGATGCTATTATCCTGTGCCACTTTGTATTATAGCTTTTCATATGTGATTATCAAAACTCCCACTACATTGTAAACTCCATGAAGTCCTGGACATTGTCTTAATTTAATTTTGATATCCCTTAAGCTGTCAAACAGTATTCTTTTCAAAGAAGGAACTTCATAGGTGTATATTTTGAATTAATTTGATTTATTTGCAGAGGAAAATGCATTCTCTCTTTCAGTCCTTTAGGTTACTGGTTAACAAATGACCTCCTTGATGGGCTAAGTGGTATTCTAGTGACCTATAAAAGACAAGAGGTGCTTTGAGAACATTTCTATCCCTGAATACAATATGCCTATATTAATGCCTCCTCTTATTCAATAGAAAAAAAAAAGCCTTGAAGTAGTACTTTAAATATCCTGGGTTACTATAATCACATCCTTTCGAAGATATCACTTTGAATTAAGTATGTGGAGGTGTTTCTAACTCCATTTTTAAATGGATTTAACTAGTTTAATTATGTTCTGCTGAATTAATTTGGTACTTCCCCCACTTCTCATGATATAAGAGAACAGGGCTTTCAGTTCAATTGCACAGCCCCTCAATTTGGAATTCTTTTGAAAGACATCTCTATGTCAAAAGGCTGTCCTGGAGTAATACAGATTTTAGATTTTAATACATTGTGCTTCAATCTTCCTGGCCTTTTCTCAAGTTTTGCTCATATCATATTCTTACAGCTCTTGCTGGAATAAATTACTTATTTCAATACTTCAAAAACCCCTGGTTTCATCAGAGTAAATCCTGTCCTTCACTACTACTCCTAACAGAATCTCTCCTCATTTTAGGAGATGTTATGACTGAAAAAAAAATGCATACCATAGTCCAGTCTTCTGGTACTGAGCCTCTCAAGACTTACCTAAGCTAGTCCTCAGAAAACAGATTATCATTTGGACCCTATTCAAGCCTTCCCAGCATGGCTGAATCTGTCTAGGCCAGAGTTTGAGCTACACTTGGACAGCCTAATTTGCTGAAAATAGGTTATCCAGAGAGATTCTGAACTCCCTTCTTCGGATATTTAGAAGTAGCTGAAATGGAAAGCAGGGAAAAAGACTTCCTCAGCCATTCAAGGCTTCTTCTGGTCCAAAAAGCCTGTGAACTGATAGATGGGGAATAAAATGCATCTTGAAGAATTTCAGTGCTTTCTCTACCCCTATTATTTCTCTACTATTTGGATAAATTTTCTCCAACTATGAAACTATTTAATCTCTCTTGCATTCATTTTAAATAATTAACTTCTGTGATAATCTTCACATAGTTTTTTATCTTTTAAATGTTGTGGTCCTCCTCATATAAACCTGGTGAAATCTATGAACAAGTTCTTTCTCAGAACAGTGCTTTTTTTTAAATAATTGAAGGAAATGGTAAATTTCAGGCTTTTGTTTTTCAATCATTTTTAGTCATGTCTGACTCTTCATGACCTCATTTTGGATTTTCTTGGCAAAGACACTAGAGTGGTTTGCTGTTTCTTCTCCAATTCATTTCATAGATGAGGAAACTGAGGCAAACAGGGCTAAATTTTTTGCCCAAGATTATAAAGCTACTAAGTATCTGACACCAAATTCGAACTTAGGAAGAGAAGACTTCCTGACTTCAGATCTTATGCTCTATTCACTGCACTATCTACTGACCAAATTTCAGTAAGAGGTTATTAAATATGAATTTTTTTTCCATTCAAGTTCCTAGGACCTCTGAAATCAATCCTTAAGAGTCCATGGATGCCAGGTCAGGTCTGTTGGGTAGCCCTTTATTTATTCATCAAAGAGTATTTGGAAATAAGACTATAAGGTATCTTTACAGATAGGATCTAAATATAATTCAGCCCATGACATTTTTAACCAAACGCCAAGTTTCTCCATCAGTCCTTACTATCCATCTACCATAGACCCTATCTATGAGGGACATTGGGAATTATAGGAAATTCTCAAGTAATAAAATGTTGCCTGATTTCTTTAAGACTGGTCCTAATTTGGGTTGTTTAATGCTAATCTTCAAGGTTCAATGATCCTTCTTCTAATTCTAATTCTTCTTTCTTCTTTTCTTCTTCCTCCTCCTCCTCTTCCTTTTCCTTCTTCTTCTTCTTCTTCTTCTTCTTCTTCTTCTTCTTCTTCTTCTTCTTCTTCTTCTTCTTCTTCTTCTTCTTCTTCTTCTTCTTCTTCTTCTTCTTCTTCTTCTTCTTCTTCTTCTTCTTCTTCTTCTTCTTCTTCTTCTTCTTCTTCTTCTTTCTTCTCCTCCTTCTTTCTTCTTCTCCTTCTTTTATCTGTGACTTCACCCATGACAATAGTCTCCCCTTAGGAATTATCCTCTGTCAACACACATTAGCTTCTGCTTTGTAACTTAAGCAACTAGTGCCTGGAACACCAGGCCTGGAGTCAGGAAAAGATGAGTTCAAATCTAATTTCTGACACTAGCTGCATGATCCTGGGCAAGCTACTTAACCCTGTTTGCCTCATTTCCTCATTGTAAAATGATATAGAGGAAAATGGCAAACCACTCCAGTATCTTTTGCCAAGAGAACTCCAGTAGTATCATGAAGATACTGCCATGACGTAAGCAACTAAACAACTATTTCCTGGGGTTTTTCAAGTTACCCAACACTGCATAGTTGGTGTGCATCAGAGACCAGACTTGAACCCGTCTCCCTTAACTCTATGGTCAACTTTGTTTTTTTCACTACCCTAGTGTTTTCATGTTCCTCTATCAGTACTGATGAGAAGTTGAACATATTCTATTATGTACTTTGGCAGTTCTACATTCATTTTTATTTTAATATTTTGTATTTGATTTTCTTCTTCTACCCACAGCAATGTGGAAGGGGGAAGAGGAAGAAGAGGATAGGAGGAGTGAGATAAAGGAGTAAAGGATAGAATTGGTTGTTTATGCTCTGCTATGAGTTTTGTAAGCATCCACTGAGGACTCTCTGAAGCTCCCAATCTTTTGAAGGTTACAAATAATAAAGGTGCCTCTCTCAAGAGGCTTAAAATGGTGGATGGCTGCCTGTTGCTCACTGTTCTAATCAGTAAGTATACAGTCTACAATGTGTTAGTTAACTGTTCCTGCCCTGAAAACTATTCTGATTGAAGTTCTTCTTTTAAACTTTGCTCCTCTGTATACATCCCCCTCCCTTTGTAACATTTAATGCAGGTGCTTGTTTGGGACTTTATAGGGTCATGTGATCATAGTTCTAAACTATAGGAGACTTTCTCCCATCACCCTCATTTTATAATAGAGAAAACTGATATATGGAGAAATGAAACCCAAAGTCCCACACTGGCAGAGCTGGTGAAAGGTACTTCAATGAACCATGTTTTATCTCCCCAGAAAATAGACACAGTATTGTTCTGTCCAATACTATGTACTTATTTGTCACATTTTTGAGACTGGGCTCCAAGTTTTTTAGCCATAGTGAAATTTTTCTGTCCACTCTCTATGGACAGAAATCATATGCTCCTTGAGGGCAAAACCCAGATCAGAGAATATTAGTTTTGAGAGGGACCTCAGTATTCATATAATTCATCCCTATACCAGAACAAGAATCACTTGCACAACAATCCTGACAGGTGATCATTCATCCTTAACTTAAGCATCTTCATCAAAGTGAATGCATGAAATCCTGGGATGCTCCATATTATTCTTGGACAATTCTAATTGTTAAGAAGTGTTTCTTTACATCTAATTAAAATTTTTCAATACCCTTACACTCCTTCAATTAATCCTTATGTCCTCACCATTTTGCTCATCTTCCTTTGAACTTATTTCAACTAGTTATATTTTAATGCGTCATATCTAGACTTAAAAAAAAAATTTCCCTTTAGAGTCTAACACAACAGTCTCCACAGCAGCAGCCACCACTTTCTGTGAAACTATTCCCTGGATACAAAGAAATATGACCAAACTGGTAAAAATGAAAGACCTTTTTAGTTCTGATATTATGTGATATGGATCCTACCCTCATAAAGCTTATTCCACTAAATATCAAGATACCTGAATTCCAATCTTAACTCTATCCATAAATAGGTGTGTTTTCTCAGGTAGGTCAATATTATGTCTTATTCTCTGGGGAGATAAGCATGGTGCTTTGAGGTGGTATGATACATAGAAAATAGAGCTGACCTAGAATCCTGACTTGCCATTAACTCTATATAAAATTTTAGGTAAATGAATTGTGTGTCAATTTCCTCATCTTAAAATTAGATCCCTAACATCCTTTTAAATTCAAGATTTTTAATCCTATGGACCTATCCTGACAACTTCACCAGATTTTTGTAACTACAAAATCAGAAAAAAATGTTCTGAAAAAATAAAATGTATCTAACAAATGAAAGATGTTTATATTCATTTCATTAGCAATAGAATTTTTTTTCTGAGTAGATACTCCCTCTCTATTGGTTTAGGCCATAGCCTTCTATACTTTTGAAAAATTATTCCTTATCATTGCAACCAAAATAATTCATGACCAGGTGACCCGCTCTCTATTGATACTAAGAATAATATCACTAAAAGGATAAAATACACAGGGACTCACTCCAGACTTTAGAGTAAATACTCAATTGCTTTCTAAAGTGGTTTGACACTGAGCACATTGGCCTATTAGCTGATAGATGTGCAAAGAGGCAAGGGTGGGAGACCCCACATCTGGGTATGAGCAGGTAACTGGAATTAGACATGTCCTCTGGACAGGTGAAAACCATCTGTCATTAGGCAGCTGGCACAAGAGCTAAGCTCCCATTTAAGGAGGGAACTAGGATGAATGCCAGGTTGATGGAACAGGGGTTAGCTGAGTCTTTTCCTAGCATTGGTGGATCCATGCCAACAGATGCAGCAAAAATTATGTGATCATTACTTCCACAGACAGTCTCACCCCCTGCCATAAAAGTCCACAGTTTGACTGGCAAGGTACTCACCATTCAATTTTTCAACCACTGTGTAATCTTATCTTTTCTATAATATGTATAGTGACTATAACAATGTTAAAAGAAAGAACAATAAAATGACCTTGAATTCTATATAATTATAATTAGCAGCTGACCTACCAAAAAAGAATTGAAATAATGTACTTTGCTCCATTCATTTCAAGAGTAGGAAAATTATGGGTATAGAATATTGCACATATCATCAAATATAATTCATGCTGTTTGGTTTTGATAAATTTATTTCCTTCTTTCAAAATATTTATTCAAAGTAAAGATTTGGTAGGTAAAGAGGAAAGGGAATGAACGTGGTGTAAAAACAAAAGGTATCAATAAAAGCATTTCCTTTCCCTGCATAAAACACCTGAGTACTTCAGAAGTTAATAATTAACTCCCAAAATTAGTAGAAAAATTGAAGAATTAAAAAGAACCACAAAGTCAGCCTCTTGGTCTCCCTACTTCCCAGGCTAACTGCTCTTTAGCCTCCCAGATAACTGTTTTGTCTTTCCTTATCTTTAAGATTTCCTGTGCGCAGATCAATTCCACAGTCTTCAGGAGTGATGTCAAAAACAGAAAGAAAGAAAATGATCAGAACCAGGTGTTTACACAGCTTTCCCGTGAACTAAAATGTGCTAAAAATAAGTTTTGCAGCGCTCCACTAAATTATGCCAGGTGGTATGGTGAGGAGTAATGGAAGAAAAAGCCACATGAGTTGAATAGTTAGTGGCAAAGAATATAGCATCTTGAATAACAAACTGAGAAAAGTGATAAGTGAATCTGAAGTTCACTTTGGTCTTATTACCTAATACTTTCTCTGGTAAACTAACTATAATGGGAGTCCCCAACCAGAACACAGCCACTAGAAATCCCAAATGTTATAGAATTTTTTTTAAAGTTATATTTCTGACTTTGCTTATATATCATTTTTCCTGATATATGGGCTGCTCCAAGAACCATTCCTTATAACTGAAGGAGGAAAGGTACAGCAGAATCAACCAACATAGTGACTATGTCAGAAAGCATATGTAACATTCTGTGCCCATAATGCCTTAAGGCTTTTCTAGAGAAAGATAGTTTTATTATCTGTTCTTTCAGTATAAAATTACTCAGAATTAGTTACTGTTCAGTTTTCTATAAATGCTATTTTCATTTTATATTATTGTAGTCATTGCTTATATTATTCTTTTGATCCTACTTTGTTCTCTCTGAGAAAAAAAATTAAGAATCTAAATAGTAAGGGACAGATAAAGGTCACAGTGGATAGAGCACTGGCCCTGAAGTCAAGAGGATCTGACTTCAAATTTAACCTCAGACACTTAACACTTACTAACTGTGTGACCCCTAGACAAGTCACTAAACCCAAATTGCCTCAAAAAACAGTAAGAGATAAAATGGGGGGAGAAGAGGAAAATAGTAGAATAAAGAAGTGAGATAATATTTCAGAGCAAATTAGCAGCCCCTCATTTAGGAAATATTGTTTTAATGCCCTATTTCTTTTACTATGATCTTAAACATTTCTATACAATTGCTGATGGCTTGCAAAAGTTCTTTTGAAAAACCTTTGTTCCTATCTTTTGACTACTCCTGAAGCAGGTTTTTTTTTCCAGTTTTTGTTTAAAAAATAATAAAAATGAATACTTTCTATCTCCACTCTCCCTGAAATAGATTTTTTTATCAGGTGTTTCATGCTACCATGACTTAAAGATCATTTCAAAAATAATCATGAGAACCTGGTGTTTTGTGATTTCTGTTCTCTTGTGATTGAAGACAATAAAAGTTTCAACTTATCATGAAATTTTGAGAGAATAGAAAGAAATAATGGTGATACAAAGAAGTCATAGGATGCAATCTTAATTTTATATCAGCTTTTATGATAGAAAGAGAAGTTAAAAAAGGACATTTGTATCAATAAATTAGTGCTCACCTGCTCTGTAACTCCTAGCTTCCTTATACATGATCCATCTGGCTATGGTATCTCCATGTCCCATCTATGATGGTTCAATTGGCATTTCACTGGCACAGTTTCCTAAGAGTCTTGATATCTCCTTCTGACTAAAAGTCAAATTCTTCAAATGGAAAAGATAAAAAGACAGACTATCCTACAAACTGGGGGAGGGAGTAGAGGAAAGAGAGATTGGTACACAAGAATACAATGAATGAGATAAAAGTCTGCTATACAAAACAAGTAGGGAATTAACAAATATACACAAATTATTTTTCAAAAAAATTAAAGATTTTATAATTTGCAAAGGATATAAACAATCTCAAAAAATTTAAACTATCAACTACCATATGAATTTTTCAGATCACTAATAATAAAAGAGATGCAAATCAAAGAAACCTGAGATTTTCACCTCACACTTAACAAACTGGCAAAGTTAGCAAAATTTGAGAACAATCAAAGTTACAAGGGCCATAGGGAAACAGGAACACTAAGTGCACTGAACTATAAGTAGCCTGAATCATTCTGGAAAACAATTTAAAACTGCATACAAGAAGTGATGAAAATCCTTCTACCCTTTGACCTAGAGATCCCCGTGCCAAGCATATACCCCAAAGAAGGAGAGGTTCTATTTTTTCAAACCATTTATAGCAGCAAACTTTTGGTACCTTTTTAGGTAGCAAACATTGAAACAAATAAGATTTTAATCAACTGGGCAAATTATGGTCCAAGAATGGAATGGATATTAATGAACCTAAAGAAACAATAAATACAAAAGATTCAAAAAAGCTTTGCTTTCTATAAACTGATGAACAATGGAATAAGAGAATGAGGAAACTATATACACAATAACTAGAATAATAGAAAAGAATGGAAAAAACAAAACAAAACCATATACAGCTGAAATATAATAACTAAAGGTTGGCCACAGAAAATGAGCTAAGTCAAGACACCTCTCTCCTTTATTTGCAGATGTTAGTGATCCAGGGGAATGTAATCTTAAATACACTGTTGATCTTGATTTATGTGTTGGTTAGTTTGACTAAACTTTATTTTTTACTTCTCTTTCTTTTCTATTTTTGTTAGAAGGATGGCCCTCCAGATGAGGAAAGCAAATATAAGATAGATTGAGACATATATAGGAAAAAAAAAGAATAAAAATATAAACTTGAAAAACTCAGTCTCTTGATGTTTACCTTACTCCTCCAAAACCTATTCTTCATTCTTATCATAATCTATAGTGCCTAAATCCCTTCCTGTCATCCCATTGCACTATTTTGGTTCTGAAATCACTTTATTCAGCTCACAATTTTGGCCCTATTGTTTAGCTAGTTTAACCAGACCCAACTCAACATCCTTGTATATTTCCCTTCTCATACTCTATTTTCACTGTTCAAGCCACACAAAGCCTGTGTCACCTCCACTATCTGAATTATCTATTTTCAATCCTGCGTAAATGTTACTGGAAAAAGTCAATGGAACTGTCAGACCAGGTCCATTACAAATTTATATTATCATGTTTTGCATGACTTCACATGTATAATGGAAATTGCATTTCTTGCCTTCTCAATTGGGGGAGGAAGGGTGGGAGATGGAGGGTGGGAGAGAATTCAGAATTGAAAATAATTCTTTGTAAATCTGAAGTTAAAAAAAATTCACATTATTTAACCTCAACTAGACCCTGATGCAGTATAGTAGCACTTATATGCATCTCTGATTAACTACAGCATTCTCCATAGCAGCTCTCCCAAGCCTTCTATGCCTTCCTTAAATTTTCAACAGTGTCATTCCTTTTTATCATTACAGACGCAGCTTAATTTACTTAGAAAAAGTAAGGTCATCCATAGTCTGCTTCTCCATCACCCCATTCTATCCCTCAATATTGTTTTACCTTTTCACCTATCATATTTTCCTTTCCTTTATTTGCAGAGAATGAGATAGCTCTTGTTCTCTCAAAGGTTAAGTTTCTATTTGTGTTTTTGATCACAATACAATCTGTTTCATTCAGGATTTCGCCCCATTGATCATTCTTCTTGTTTCTCTCTCTCTCTCTCTCTCTCTCTCTCTCTCTCTCTCTCTCTCTCTCTCTCTCTCTCTCTCTTCTCTCTCTCTCTCTCTCTCTCTCTCTCTCTCTCTCTCTCTCTCTCTCTCTCTCTCTCTGACTTTCTCTCTCTTTGTCTCTCTGTCTTTCTCTCTCTCTCTCTGACTTTCTCTCTCTCTCTCTCTCTCTCTCTCTCTCTCTCTCTCTCTGACTTTCTCTCTCTTTGTCTCTCTGTCTTTCTCTCTCTCTGTCTCTCTGTTTCTCTCTCTCTCTTTCTCTGACTTTCTCTCTCTTTGTCTCTCTGTCTTTCTCTCTGTCTGTCTCTCTGTTTCTCTCTCTCTCTTTCTCTGACTTCCTCTCTCTTTGTCTCTCTGTCTCTCTGTTTTTCTCTCTCTCTCTCTCTGTCTTTCTCTCTCTTTCTCTGACTTTCTCTCTGTCTCTCTGTCTTTCTCTCTCTCTCTGTCTCTCTGTTTCTCTCTCTCTCTCGTTCCCAGCTACTTGTTCCTTTCCTACTTCCAAGTATCTCAAACATTCTCTATCTCTAGCAAACAAAACACTTCCCTTGACCTTTCTATCCCTTTAAACTATTTTACACATATATACACACACATACACAAGTACCCTTTTCTTATCACTTCTAAACTCCTCTGTCTACATTCACTATCTTTACAATTCTAACCACAACCTCAATCATCCTACTTTGACTTTAAGTAAGAGAGATAATAAGGAAAACATTGGTGAAAAGATGCCAGTTGAACCAGACCTTTTAGGATGCTTATTATGTCAACTGGCAAAGGGAGAGTGTTTTTAGGTCACAGGAAACAACTTGCTTTTTGTATTGATTTATCTTTTCATGGGTAGGTTTAGTGTTCCCATCTAGAGTATGTTTGACATGGATGAGCTGCACCTCTTTGTATATAAGAAAGCCTAGCCAAGTGCATAGAGGGCACTCCCTGAAACTTTATTAAAAATAAGAATATTTCCTTTCTCCGATCTTCCATGTATACCATACTCCTCCAAGAAAAGGTTGCTATGTGCTACCATGAACATATAAAAGAATGTCCCTCAAGAATGCCTCAAACTGAAGCAGTCAATTAGTTTCCATTCTCAACTTTTCTAATCAAGAAATTTGTATTAAGCACCTGGTCTGTACAAATTAGTAACAAGAAGCATTATGGCAACATCAATAGAAAGTCAATGTCAGCATTCAGAAGACCTGGGGTTAAGTCCCACCTCACACACACATGGGCTGTCAAAGTCATTTATCCTTTTAAAATTCACAAATAACTCTCTAAGACTAGAATTTGCAAAGACCATACTGAGATGTATCATTTTGGTATACCAATAAAATCACAGATTCCTAAAAAATATGTAAAATATTATCTTAGAAACTGGGTTACAAAAATGAAATAAAAGGCTGTCACAATTCTTTCCCTCAAAGAACTTGGAGAAAATTGTGAGTAGAAAGGCTAAGTATTAGACATACATAGACACAAACAAATGAAAAATTCTTATTTTGTTCTATATAAAAATTTGAGAACCAAAAAAAATAAAAAAGCTTTTAACTCTAGGATGAAGAATAATGATAAGCTTTACACAGAAGATGTCACCTCAGTTTGACTTTGAAGAAAGCTAATAAATTGAAGAGTCATAGATATGGCAGAGAACATGTTACACATTCAGGGAGTAACCTTCCCAAATACTCAGATGTGGTTATATGACCTTGGGAACAGCCTATCCTCCAGTTTGATTAGAGTGAAAAAACTTTGGTGTGCATCTAAGGAGAGATGCAGAAGCTCATGATGGATGGTGTCAATCTCTGAGGTAAAATTAGGAGTCTATGCATCACTGGAGAGTTTGGGAGCTTGTGAACAGAAAAGGATTAGAGCAGTTGCTGTAGGGAGGGAAAGGGTTGATATAGATTATATAACACAAAAATAAAAACATGACTCTACAGCCATGAAGGATGGGTTCAGGAGAAGAAAAGAGAAGGAGACTGGAAAGTTTAGATAGCATAAATTGGCAGCAGATTTGGACAGACTTCAGCTAGGTGATGCAGTAAACAAAAAACTAGAGATAAAGTCAAGAAGATGAGTTTAAGTCATTCCCAGGGCACTTGCTGGCTCTGTGACCCTGGAATAGTCATTGCTCTATACCTCAATTTCTTCATATATAACATGAAAGTTATTATAGCATATACTTCATAAGGTTGTTGTGAGGGTCAAATGAAATTACATACATATATATACATATATATATACATACATATATATATATATACATATATATATGTCACTTTGTAAACCTTAAAATGCTATATGAATGCTAGGTATTATCATAATTAACTAGTAATCCAAGAGAAGAAAATGAGTGGCAGAAAGGATCTATGATTAGAGGTGAACAAGATGGGAATACTGGAAAAACCTAGATACAGAATATTCAATTATTAAGAAAAGTGTCTTATTTAAATGATTAATTATATAGTTTATTAAAGAAACTTATTGTAGACTACAAGGAGAGAGAAGTCAGAACAAGGAGTGGATTGTGGGAGCAGGAAGAAATCTAGACACTAGAGATCATAGTGAAGCTAAAGATAAGGTTTAGAAAGAATGAGGTGGTTGAAGTGAAAGACAAGGAGATCATCTAAGACAAATAGTCTCTGGAATTCTAGATCTGGAAGACAGAGCAGTTTTGTGGGGTTGTGGACCATGTGAGTAATGGACAGAATTGTAAAAAGGTAAATCATGAGAGTTAAGAAATCTGATAAACTTTGAGAACAACATGTCTGAGAAAGAAAACAATGTGACTATTAATGTCACCAAAGATAGGGGTTGAAGTGGAAAGAATGACTGTGAGCCATTTTTAGAAAAAGTAGGTGAGTTTCCAGAGGTAAGTACATAGAACAGAATAGAAACAGAGTCACATATATCAAAGGATAGGTTATTGATTAATAATGGCAAAGTAAAAACCTAGAAATTGTCCTAGAAAATGAGTATAAAGACTGACTGCTCGTTCTCATCCTATGAGCTTGGGGACATAGGGTAGAAAAGGTCTAAAAGGACTGGCATTGCTAGCATTTGATAGGATGATAAGGAATGTGACAGGACAGATGGATGGCGCAGCAGATAAGTGCCAGACTTGTAGTTAGGAAAATTCATCTTCCTGAATTCAAATCTGACCTCAGATGCCTACTAGCTATCTAAACCTGGGCAAGTCACTTAACCTTGTTTGTCTCAGTTTCCTCATTTGTAAAGTGACCTGGAGAAGGAAATGGCAAGCCATTTTACTATCTCTGACAAGAAAACCCCAAATGGAATCATGACTGAAAGAAATTAAACATAAGGAAAAAGGAAAAAAAAATTATCAATGCTAATGTTGAAGTTATTCACACTGCTATATGTCTGAAAAGCCAAAATGGCAGCCATATCTGTTGAATTTGAGCAATGTATAAACTTTTAATCTACAGGTAGCACCATTCAGACACTGGGTTGGTATTATCCAGATGGTTGCAGTTCGCTGTTTTTGAGCAGTCAGTGAATAAACCACTGAATGCTTTCTTTTTTTTTTTTCCTAATGCATGTCAGCAGGACATCTGATTGATACACTACACTGTTTTCATTCAAGGCTTTATAGCCCATATTCAATAGTGAAAACCAAGCTATATATTTAGAACTGTAATTAGTCTAGAGCAGCTTCCATGCATTTTCCTTGTAAAAGTTTTAAAGAAACCTGAGGATGATGAATATTTGATGTATTGTACCTCATTGTCATCTGATAATAAGATTAGTTATAAGGCTATAAAATGTTATGTTAGGTTCTTACAGAATATCATTAATATTGTAAAATGTAGCTGTGCTCTTAGGCAGAACTACCTGACAGCAAAACAACAGATAGATAAGTGATATCAACCACTTTCTTCAGGGGCTAAAAAAAGGCAACACATTTTTTCAGCAGGACTCAGAATTCTCAGACTAAATTGAGAGGTCACTTATTCCATTTCTCTGATGACACATGAGAAATACACCAACTGTCTCAGAAAGACAATTATTTGTTTTTTTTAAAGTAGAAAACAATAGGAAGACTACACATGAATCATATTGTGCTTAAATGAGCCAACTAGAAGCTATTGAACATCAAAGATAAAAGGGAATCTAGGACATATAACATGCAGTAAGAAAGACAGAGATGCAGAGACAGAAAATGAGGGTAAAAGACTGAGAGAAGAGAGAAAGATGACAAATTGAAAAAAAAGACATAGAGAAAGAGACAGAAAGAGGAGTAAGACTTGTGGAAGACTGGTTCCTTAGAACATAAGGTTTCAACTATAAAGAAAAGCACTCTTATGTATAAAGTATATCACAAGTGCATTGTTCTATGTATAGGAGATAATATGGTAAAGTAGAAAGAGCATTTTGGCTTTAGAGTCAGAAAATCTGAGATCATTCACAATTTTGCAGCTTACTAATTTAGAAAAGGTATTTCACTTTTGGGGGCCTCAATGTTCTGTCATGGAAAATGTAGGGATTGGGTTAGCTATTTGCCAAATCATTTTCTATCTCTAAAATTTATTTTCCCATCCTGATCACTTGTATTTCGAATAGAAATGTTTGGATTTCAGCCCATTTTTAATCATTCATAGCAACAAAGATAAGGATATTTCAAAATTATAGCAAGTTTTGATTTAATTCCATTATATCTGCTTCATGTACCTGCTAA
The DNA here is from genome assembly GCF_048593235.1 of Sminthopsis crassicaudata. Classification (NCBI taxonomy): domain Eukaryota; kingdom Metazoa; phylum Chordata; class Mammalia; order Dasyuromorphia; family Dasyuridae; genus Sminthopsis; species Sminthopsis crassicaudata. The sequence goes on along the minus strand of NC_133618.1, from coordinate 404,407,203 downwards.
GTACAGAATGGGAGAATGAATCCACAAAAAAACCTGACTATTTGTAACTGTGGGCTAGAGGTCTTACTTTCCTCAGATCTAAAATAAATATAATCATGCTTGGATTACAAAAGGTTATTGTATAACCACAAACCACAAAAGAGAATGTGATAATACAGATATCAGCAAACTACAACCTACTGACCAAATCTGACCCACTGCCCATTCTCAGGCTTCCCACAAATTGAATTGTTTGTGGGCTATACAAA